>NW_020954595.1:2807854-2930501 GCF_900497805.2 Vombatus ursinus | reverse complement strand
CACACACACACACACACACACACACACACACACACACACACACACACCCGTGCACATGAGTCTGCACTGATCCTATATCATACAGTCTTGATAACCTGCATCCATGACACCATTTCCTTGTCTCGCCTTGGGATGCCATCTCCCAGGTGAATCAGTTAATGAGAACACTATCAAGAAGGCTTGAGTTTAAATTCAGCCTCTGACACTTACATAGCCAGGTGAGACAATTCACTTAACCGCTATCTGCCTCAGTTTCTCCAACTATAAAATGGGATAATAATAGCATCTACCTCCCAGGGTTGTCACGAGGACCAAATGAGACGATATTTATAAAGCACTTGGCAAATTTTAAAATGTCAAATAAATATTATCATCACCATCATCATTCATTATCCCTCTTCCCCCACCCATACACAAATGGGCTTGGGCTAGACTCTCAGTGAGAGAGCCCACTTGTTTGGAGGTAGCCAAGGTAACCACAGACTGTCTTCTCTATCGCCTTCTTCCTCTGGCAGCTAGCTCCACATCGGCCTGTTTTCCAAGCCCTAGCTGCTCCCACGCACAACTATTTTTGCCCCTGGTGGAAAATAAATCCCCAGTCCGGGTTCTGGGGCTGGAATGCAAATAATCCCTTAAATTCCATTTGTTTCAGGATTATTGACTTGCAGGTCACAGCTTTTGAACTGCAAGGGACCTTGGGACAATTCCTTCATTTTACAGAGAAAGAAAGTGCAGCTCAGAGTAGAGTGTGCAAGGTCACACAGTCAGTGAATAGAGAGGTGGGATTCACACCCAGGACCTCTCCCTCCAAATGCAGTATTCCTCTCACTGCTCCCTTCCTCACTGGCTCCTAGCTCTGATCGTTACACCTCTCCAGGCACTGAGTTTAGTAAATAATGAACCACTTCCAGACAGAATTAAGTCTAGCTTGCATTTTGTTTATTAACACAGCATCTCGACTGCCTTCTGTGCTGAGACCCAGCACAGTGCAGCTCTCTATAGTGAGGAACCCAGAGGAATAAAGGAGAATTCAACTCAGTTCATAGGATCATAGGTTTAGACCTGGAAGGAACTATAAAGGCCAACCTCTCAGTTTGCCAACATTTCAGAAATGGCTCCTGTGTACCCAGAAAGGATTCAGAACGTCCTGTCAATGACCCAGCAATTGAGACCTTAACCACATCACTGATGCTCATCTCAATGGAGGAAAAAAACTGACCACTGCCCACGATTCTCTCAGATACCCGTCCACCATCGGTAGAGACCCACGGAGAAAGCCACTCAGGGAAACCTGCCTGCCCAGAGCACCTCCTCCCAGCTCTGTGACGGTGAAGACTCCCCCCTTTGCTGCCTTCCCTCCTGAAAGTCAGCTCACCCTTCCCTACAAGGGCCAGGACAGAACCATGAGTCCAGAAGCATAGCTAGCAGATGAACGCAAAGAGGGGCAGCCCCAAAAGGAGATAGTCCCTGACATTCTCATCGGAGTGACAGGCGATGGCAGTTGACTTCCTGCCCCTGAGTTCGATTCTTCTGGTTTGAGGATTTTGATAATGCTCAGGTCCTCTGCGGGCAGGAGGAAGACTGGAAAAGTCAATCCAAATTCCATTTCTGATGCTGAATCTTCTCACTTTTTGAACCATCTTAAACCAAAGACTCCCAAAGTGATCATCTTTGTAAGTAACCCCATGAGCTTCATCCTTGGGAGATCTCCTCATCTTATGCTTTTTACCTTCATTTTGTGTGTTGTCTCTACAAAACCCCCCCTCCCTGCTCATTAGATCATAATGTCCCTCCAGAGCAGGGACTGTCTTTCTTTTCTGTATTGGCATTTCTATCCACAATGCTTAGCACAGTGCCTGATACATAGTAGGTATTTAATAAATGCTTATTGATTTATTTAGTCATTGAAACAATAGAAGAACAACAGTTTGCCATCAGGGGACCTGAGCTCAAATTCTACCCCATCACTGACTAGCCATGTGACCTTGCATAAGTCACTCTTATCCTTAGATTCTGAATTTTTAAAAAATAAAATGCTTTCCCTGCCTATCTCCCAGGATTATCACAGCATCTCATGAGGCCATAGTAAAATGCTTTGTAAATTGGAAAGGGTTCCATAAACATATTCGCTAAAATGAAAAACAAAATTCAAGAAATGCCTATTAAACACCTACTCTATATAGAGCCCTGTGTCCCATGCCAGACACTTCCCTCACGTAAGACACGTCCCTCACCTCCCTCAAGGAGATGATCACAGTCTAGTAGGGGAGAGAAGACAAGAAGGAACACAGAGATGAATAACACAGAGAATGACCCAATCATTCATAGCTGGAAGAGACCCCAGAGGCCAGTGACACAAGCCGAGGGAACCATTGAAGCTTAGACACGTGGTAAGTGGTGATCAAAGTCATGGAGGTCGTGAGCAGCAGAGCCTAGAGTATGTGCCCAGGTCCTGCGACTCCAAACCCAGAGCACAAGCATTCTCAACGTTGCGCTGACCCTTGGAATGAGAGTACAAACAGGAGGCCCACTACCACCACACCCCCCCCCCACTGTCATCACCAGCTCCAATAAGTAGCTCCATTTGGTAATATTGCAAAAGAAACATTGTTAAGCTGAATTCCATATTTTTTTAAGAAGAAGAAAGAAGTTCGTAAATTGGACTTGCTGTTTAATATAATGAGAGGGAAGAAGGAGAAGAGAAGAGAAAGAGGAGGAGGAGGAGGGGGAGGAGGGGGAGGAAGAATAAGGTAGAATTTTGATTAGGTCTAAAATTTACTCTCTTTTATTAGTCATTTTTCCTCTTTAAGCCTGCAGTTTGGGGTAATCCATTTCCTAATGGAATTTTGAAAGTTTACTCACAGAAATAGTCAGAAAATCCCTGGATTCACTGAAATCCCTCCCAGGATCTCCAGGATCCCTTCTGGTCTTGCAAAGGTGACACACAGTTCAGAGAGAAGAATATTTCCCGTTCTCATTTCTAACTAAATGGTAATAAACCTCGGCTAGGCGCTCTTCCAGCGGCCCAGCTGCTCCCATGATTGCTCTTTAAATTTATGCTCTTTTGAGAGTGGCCCAGACCCCTCCAAGCCCTTCTGGTTCTGTGGGAAGCTGACTTTCTCGGGGCTGTTTGCTCACCATCTCCACGGCTGGAGAAGGGCAGCAGCTATCATTCAGTGCATTTGGATGCTTGGGCTTACATCAGGGACCCACGAGCTTGTCAGCTCCCCCTACCTAAGCCCAGGGAGCCAAGGGCTCTGCCTGAGAAAGAGCAGATCTCTAGGAAGCTTTCCCAGTCCATCTTTGAGCTGCCACACCCACCCTGCCGCAGCTCCAGCCCCAGCCCAGGAATCTGCAATGGTCATCCGGGCCTGCCTGAAAATCAGATGAGCAGAAAATCAACCAGTTCAAGAGTCTTGATGTCCATAGCAGGTAGAGAATGATCACAGGTGACACAGTAGTTGGAGAACCAGGCTCGGAATCAGGGAGACCTAAATTCAAATCCTGCCCGAAATTCTTACTTGCTATGTCACTTAACCTCTGTCTGCCTCAGTTTCTTCATTTATATAATGAGGATAATAATCACACTGTTCTCCCAGGGTTGTTGTGAAAATCAAATAAGAAAACATGTAAAGTTCTTTGCAAACCTTAAAGTGCTACATGCCTTAGTTCTTTTTAGGATGCTGATCTGCCCCTTCCGAACCCTATCCAGCTCCCCGGGGCATAGAACCTTCCTTCTTGCTCCTCAGAAAGAGTCCAAGACCTCAGGTTTTCCATATTTAATCTCTGTTGTAGCTGAAAGAATGCTGGGTTTGTATAATCAGAGTTTACGGATTCAGATCTAGGCTTTGCTACTTATTACCTGTCCTTCCTTACATCCTGTGTGACCTTGGACAAGTTACTTAACCTCTCTGGGGCTCACTCATCTATAAAATGATGGAATTGAATTGGATAGCCCAGGAACTTCCTTTTAGCTCCATGTTCTTTTTTTGGAGTAAGGACATGAGAAGGAAAGAAAGGAAACAAACATATATAAAGCACCAATATGTGCTTAGCCCTTTACATTGACTACTATTTACTATTGACTCATTTATATTCACTACTATTTCTATTGACTCATGTGGAGCTTGTAGCCCACTAAGACCTCAATTTCTTTTTCACACAAACTGTTGCCCAACTAATTCCCTACTCTACATTACAGAGTTGATACTTTGTAATCACAAGTCTTTATATTTACTTCTGTTAAATTTCATCTAAATTAATTCATCCTGTCATTCTACTCTCTTAATGGCTTTTTAGATCCTAACTATCCTCCATTGGGTTAGGCATCTCTCTCAGCTTTGTGCCATTGACAAATATGATAAATATGTTGCCTATAGCTTCATCCAAATCATTAACAAAAGCACTTGATAGAAACAGGTCAAAGACAGATCCCTGAGGAGCTCTGCCAGAGACTCCCCTTGATGCTGATATTGAGCCTGTAGTGACGAATTTTGGATTAGCCAACTGTACTATTGCCTATCCCACAGCTCCCTATCAAGTGCCCAACAAAGCATGAAAGGCCAAGTCAAATGCCTTGCTCAAAAGCAGATGAATGGCAGCATTCCCCTGGGCTAGAAATACTATCAAAAAAGGAAATGAAATGAGTCTGGCACAAATGATTCTTGATGGAAGCACTGGTTCTTAGTGATCACTGCTTCCCTTTTGAGATGTTCAGAAACCACCCTTTTCACATAATGTTCTCCAATTTCGCCAGGAGTCTAAGTCAGTTTCACTGCTCTGTAATTGACAGATTTTACTCCTTCTCTTTATTAAAATGGAAAGAATAATAATAATAATAAAAATTCCACCTCTTTGAAGAAAGCTAAATTCTGTCTTACTAACTACTGACTAATAAAATTATAGATTTAGATTGGGAAGTGACCTTCGATGACATCATATCCAAGTCTCTCAATTTACATTTGAGGAAACTGAGGCCCAGAGAGGGTAAACAATTTGACCAGGATCACAAAACTAGTCTGTGTTTGACTGATTCCAACCCCTGTGCTCTGCTCACTGTTTCTGTTCAGTCTTATTATTATGTTTCAACTCTCTATTAACAAATTTATTTTTGTTCTTTCTAGTCCAAAGATGATTCATTGCCCTTGACTTTAAAAAGAGAAGCATAATAGGAATTGAGTGGTTCTGCCTTCTCTTCATTAGGTATTATCATAGTCCCAATCTGCACAGAAGTAATCCCACAAGTCTTTTGAACCATATCTCTTCAGCACTCTGCACATTGAGAATTATCTTTAATTTTCCTCAGTTTGAGATCCCCAGGACAGGCAGTGTGGCATAATTTATAGTGAGCTAGCCTGGGCATTAGGAGGCTCTGGATTCAAGTTCTGCCTCTGATACATACTGGCTGTGTCACCCTGGGCAGTCCAATTAGCCTTTCAGTTCTCTAGGCAACATTCTGAGAAATGCGGTGCAGATAAGATGCCAATCTGAATTAGCAGGGGAAGTTTTTTCATCCAACAATATTTCGTACCAATGAAAACATTGATCCTGTCCCTACTCTCCCTCTAGCCCTTAGGATCTCCAAAATAAATTTTCTAAAAATGGGATATTCTATTTACAAAATGGCAAGATTGTCACTAGTTGATAGATAAATGAATAGTTCAAACCAACAAAGCTCTCATTGTCCCCCTTATAACTCGGGGGACTTCATGTATCAGAAACTTTTTTTTTGCCCTCCTCCCCATCTGTCATTTATTTAGCCTTTCATCTACCATCTATCAATCTATCTCTTCATCTATCTCCCTCTCTGCCTACCTATCTTTGTCTGTCTGTTTTTCTTCCTTCCAGTTCCCCTTTCCTTTTTATCTTTCTTTTCCTATCTGTTTTCTTTCTCATTTTCAAAAACACCTTGAAATATTATTTTTAAACAATTAACAAGCTTAAAGAAATCTCAATGGTTTCAATTCCCAAATCACGTTGCATATGTTAAATTCCAAAGCACAAAGTTCACATTATTAGATAGAAGGAAAGAAAAAAAAAGAAAGGAAAAGAGATCTCAGGCAGGCACATACCTCCACCCCCCCTCTTCCAGTTATCATCATTTTTGGTATTTTGTATAGAAAGAATAAAATACAGCAAATTTTCCACTATCTGACTTGGTTAGAAAATGAGGGTATTCTATTTAGAAAGTACCAGGGCAGCTAGGTGGTGCAATGGATAGAGCACTGGCCCTGGAGTCAGGAGGACTTGAGTTCAAATCTGGACTGAGACACACAACACCCACTATCTGTGTGACCCTGGGCAAGTCGCTTAACCCCATTGCCTAGCCAAAAAAAAAAAAAGTACCTATCTATGCCATTGGTAGATTTCCAATTTCAGAGTTGGAAATCAGTAAGAAGACCTTTAAAACTGAGGGAGCTCTGAATAGCTCTTAATCTCTGATGGATCGATCATTCAGAAGGATCGTTTCCTAAAGTCACTGTTATTCCCAGGATAATATTATGCAGAGGAGCCACCCTGGGAAGCCACTCATTAACAGCAATGAGACATCAGGGATCTTACTGTCAACTAAGAAACAAGAACATTACTAACAACTACAGAAAAGATGCTCCTGTCACTTTGAGTCATTCTTTCGATGGTTCTCATGGGTCCATCCATTACTTTCCTTTCTCATGGCAACCACTGTACTTTAGTCTATCATTAGCTCATTTGCAGACTACCATTGACCCAGCTAGTCTCCCTGACCTCATCCTTCCAGTTCACCCTTAACATCAGTGTCCAATAATTCCTTTTTTTTTCAATTTTTTATTTATTTATAGGCAATTGGGGTTAAGTGACTTGACCAGGGTCACACAGCTAGTATCAAGTGTGTGATCTGAGGCCAGATTTGAACTCAGGTCCTCCTGACTTCAGGGCCGGTGCTCTGTCCACTGCACCACCTAGCTGCCCCCCAACGATTCCTTTTGAAATACCTTGGATGAGGTCATCGATCTGATTAAAAACTTGAAATGACTCCCCATTGGCTAGAGGACAAAACTAAACATCTTCCCGAGGATTTGTCCCACTCACATTCAGATGGTTTGCAGCATTGCTTCCTAACTGGTTCGACTGTGGCCTTTATTTCAACTACCAGATTTTAAGTGCCCACTGTCGGGGGTCATCTTTTATACGTCATTAATGCTGCTCTTTGTCAACATAACCTTATCTAATAGATATGAAGATGGTAAAAGTAGCACAAATGAATTAATCAACATTTTGTGTCTGGCCTTCGGTGCCAAAAATGTGTCCTGATTTCTCTGGCGGTTATCCTGGCATGTGGAAACATCTAAGATCATAGGGCCATAGACTGTGAGCTGAAGGGACCTCAGGGGACTTCTCATTCAATCCCTTATTTTACAGATGAGGAAACTGAGGCCCAGATAGCTTAAGTGACTTATCCAAAATCACACGGGTTGTAAGAGGTGAAGCCAGGATTCTAACTGAGGTCTTCTGAATCCCAGGCTAGGAATCATTCCACTTCACCAACTGTCTCTTTGGTTTGCTGGAACTGGATCAATCTCCAGTTCTCCACAAAGTAACAAAAGTAGTCAAATAATACCTGGTGCTCATTTAGTGCATTAAGGTTTTCAAAGGACTTCATTATCATATATGATCCTCATAACAGCCCCAGGAGATGGAGGCTATCATTGCCCCCATTTTACAGATGAGGAAAATGAGATTCAGAATGGTGAAATGATTTACCTGTGATCACGTAGCTACTTATCGATGGAGTCAGAATTTGAACCCAAGTCTTCTGGACTCTAAGTCCAGCAATCTATCCATTATGCCAAACTGCCATTGTGTTGCTGAAGCCCAGCTCAGTCACAAGAATCATAGAATTAAATCTGGATCATCGAGTGGTTAAATTCACCCTCCTCTTTTTACAAAGGATAAACACGGGGATCAGAAAGAAGTGATACACCCAAGGGCACATGTGTAATAAGTGGCCACACTGGGATTGGAGCCCAGTGCCCCTGATTCCATTTTGGTGCTGTTTTCACTGAATCTAAGATATGGTAGTGGCGTTCAGATCAGCCCTGCTCATCCATCTTCATTATAAAGCATCATTGCAAGGCTCCTTTTTTGACATCCTGAAGAGGATGTTTGTTCAATCCAAGATTCCAATTCCCCCAAATAGAACTGATCATTTAGCCCTGAGGAATCAATCATGCCATATCGATAGCCCCTTTATGCGGTCCATAACAAGGTAAACACATCTCTTACTAATGTGAAGAGACTTGAACTGTCTCTCTGGAAGAAACGCTAGAGAGCTTTGGTTTTCAAAGTTCATGACAGAATATTCGCAGAATCATAGGACCACAGAATGATAGAATTAGAAGGCTGTCTTGTCCAACCCAGGAGCTGAATAAAACCCCACTAGAGCATTCGGGTGATCTTCGCTTGAAGACCCCAGCGATGAGAATCCATTTCTTCCCACAGTAGCCCATTCCACATTTGGTTAATTCTAAGGGTTAGGATGCCTCTCGTGGCAGCTTTCTGGCTTAAATTAATTTTTGCTAATTATGGGCTAAGTTTAAGCCTAAATCTGCCTTATTGCAATTTCTACCTGTTGCCCCTCCTCGTGTCCTCCAGAGTGAGGAAGACTGGGGTCCTACCCACCTGACATTCACCAGCTTCATGACAAAGGGTAAAACACTTAACCCGATACCGGAGTCAGAAAGTCCTGGGCTCAAATCTCCCTTCTGATACTCATTAGCTGTATAACCCTTAGCCTCAGTTTTCTAGTCTGTAAGTTGGGGATTCTAATACCTATGCTTACTTTATGAGGGTTGTAGTGAGGCTCACACAAGATGAAAAGTGCTTCACAAACCTTTAAGAGCTCGATATATTTCCATCATTCTCAAGGCAGTGGAGTAACGGAAAGAAAGACAGATGAGGAGGCAGAAAACCAGTGGGTTTACGTCCTGACTATGCTATTTATTATCTGTGGGACTGTGGGGAAGTCCCTGAGCCTCTCTGAACATCACTTTCCTATTCTGTAAAATGAATAGGGTTGGGTTGGGTGGTCCCAAAGGTGTCTTCCTGCTCTAAAGCTAGGAGCCTATGAGCATTTTTATAACTATCATGGTTCGCAGGCTAAACTGAAGAGGGATGGCCTTCCCATCGGGCTAGAAGAAGGAGAATGCCACTGAGCCACACCGGGACAAGTAGCCACGTAATACATGTTCTCTTCACTGCTCAGAGTTCCGCAGGAGAGAGAAGGCAAGGCAGCATGGCCCCCCACAACATGCTTCTGCCACCCCATGTGCAAAGCTGAGGCGAAGGCCGGGGACTCCCCACACACAATCCTCTACACACTGAAGTCATTATCTCAGCTGATGCCATGACTGGCATTTACTGCTTATTGATGGGCTAGGCACTGGTAGCTTGGTAGGTAGTCCCCTTGCCTCAGGCCCAGGAGGTCAAGGGTTCACATTCAGCTTAGGGAAAGAGCTGGCCCTCATCCAGGATTGAGGGTGGGCTTTGCTTGGCTCTGGGAGGGGTGTCCTGCAGGGAGGCCTCCTCTGTTCCTGTGGTCAGGGGAGAAGCGGGCTGGCCATGAGAATTAAATTCAAAATGCCTTGAGCCAGAGAGGGGATTGGAGTGCGGTTGCTGGAAATAGGAGGCTTACTAAGGAGAGCAGAGATCCCTCGCGCTTATGAACTTCTCAGACAGAAAACACCCTTTTCTGTTTGCAACTAATTCAACCCACTCCAACCAACCAATCGAGTAGTCCACAAGTGTTACCTACTATGTTCTAGGCACTGCATCTATGCAGCACCTACAAGGTGCGCTAGACACAAAAATAAGAGTTCCTACCCTGAAGGAGTTTACATTCTCCTGGAATTACATACTCACAGACAAGGAAATACCAAAAAATCCTAGAGAATGTATACCAAGAAAGGGGCAGGAACAGGAACAGTTAGGGGAGTGAGCAAAGTGCTCAGGAGGACAGGGTGAGGTCTTGAAGGACACAGGGAGGTTGAGAATAAGAAGGCAGAACTTTCCAGGGAGGGGGACAGTAAGACATACAAGTGGTTATCTAACTCTGGGGACCATCTGGGATACTTGCTTTCAATGTGGCAAATGTTTTATAAAGTACTTCCTACGGGTCAGACAAAGAGGGGAGGGTTCTTGCTCTCAGAGAGCTCTCAGTATTTGTGCTGGTATCAATTAGAGGAGAGAGGTGGTTAGGTGGCTTAGTGGATAGAGCACTGTGCCTGGGATCAGGAAGATCTGAGTTTAAATATGACTTCAGCTGTGTGACCATGGACAAGTCATTTAACCTTGGTTTGCTTTAATCCACTGGAGGAGGAAATGGTAAACCACTCCAGCATAATGCCAAGAAAGCCTCATGGTCAGTAGACGTGCCATAGTCCGTGGGGTCATGAAGAGTTGAGCGCAACTGAACAAGAACAAAGTCAAAGAAGGATGTGACTGGGTGTGGAGAGACCCCAGAACAGCGGTTCTCAGGGGACTTGCTGTTACAGGCACATGGCATGAGTTTCACTAAGTATGTCACAAAATCCAAGATTTTATGTCATTACAGATACAAGAAAATTTAGAAAGGATTCTACTTAACGCAAATTTTCCTTCCCAATAGACATAGCATAGTAAGTGTAAGATTTGCAAAGCAAATAAAAGCTGCCTAGTACACATATTTACTAACCTCTAAACACATCTGCCACAGTCATCACAACAAACTCAGCTGAAGCAATGGCTGTGCCTGAAAGGAAAGTGCGCACCTGAAAATCTCCTAATTCTCTTGTGGGACTGCTGAGCCAAATACTTCACGTGCCACGATTCCTGGTGGTAAAGAAGACCATGCCCTGAACAAAAATGTTCAAAAACTATTGCTAGACAACCTAGAGTGTTGATCCAGAGCTGAAAGGACCTGCCAGGTCACGTCATCTTGTCTAACACCCTCATTTGACAGATGAGGAAACTGAGGCTCAGAGAGGTTATATCACCTTTCCATGGGTGCACAGCTAGTACAACTTAAACCCATGGCTTCTATTTCCAAATCCAATGCTCTTTCCAAGGTGGTTAGTAAATTAAGACATTGACTACCACCCCAAACCCTAAATGCTGTTCCATGACAAAAGATGTTGGCACTCCAATGGGCTTGTGACTGTACAAGCCTCTTTGAGGCCCAATCCTGCCCACCCCACATCTTCAAACATTCAGAAAAAATAAAAGTAAATATTGGACCTGCTCTGGTGTCAAATTGTTACTCGGTCCTCCCAGCAGTATCCCTCCTCCTCTCCTCCTCCTCCTCCTCTCCTCCTCCTCCTCCTCCTCCTCCTCTTCTTTATAGACAGGTAAAGATGGAGCTCTTGAAGGAATTGGGGGTCACACTCTAGGCAAAGGTTGGACAGGTGATCAATGAGCGGCGTGAGACTTTGCCGTGGTCATGTGCCTCCACCAGTGGCTGGATCATCTGAGACAATGACAAGCAGAAGCAACAAGAGGGTGGCATTAATAGGTAGAGGCAATGCACGGGGCGGGCACTCTATGCAGCTCCCCGCTGGTGTTCATGCTCTGGAAGACAATGGAAAAGACCAGGCTGGGCTGGGCTCGAGGCTCCCAGACAAGGGCTCCGATTCCACAAAAGCTCTTTCTACACTTGCTGGCCCCTAGTTCTCGGTATGTGTTCCTTTAAAACATCCTGGATGCTCAGTTTAGCCGCAAATCTTCTGGACTGGGAGCTCAGGGAACTCACTCCTTTTCACCTCCTGGAATACTCCTGCTTACCATGAAAATCAATTTGGAGCACGACCCAAAGGCATAGGTGGAGGGGCAACCTCACGCCTGGTTCCTTTGTTTGACATTCCTGACAGCAGCAAAGTAGCTGCTCTCCCTGCTTCAACAACCAGCCTAAAGATTTCAGCCTGTTTTCTAGGAATCATGAGCTGTTATTGTCTGACTAGTAGAAAAAGGAAAGATCTGGCTAAATAATCTGCTATTTGGTCTATGATGCCAGAAATAAGCAAATAAATAAACAAAGAATATAAATAGGTAAATGAATTAATGAACAAATAAATAAACAAACAAACAAATAAATGAATAAATAAATATATTTGGGCTGACCTGGCCAATATTGTTTTACACATACCCTTCATGAGATCCATTCTCATCTGCCACAGTCCAGGTCAAGTCAGATAGCCTTACAAGTTCCATATTGTTAAGTCAGATGAAAGAGTACACAATTGCCAAATATGGCACCTTGAACCCCAAAGCAATAATCCTTCTCAGAATCACAGAACTTCAAAACTGAAAGAAACTTTGCTGACCATCTTGTCCACCCTGTACCTGAAGAAGCGTTCCCTCTATAGCTCATCAGAAACACTGGCCTTTATTTGAAGACCCCACAAGAGGGGAAACATCATCTCTCAAGCCATCCCATTACATTTTTGAATTATTAAGCCCAAACTGACTTCTTTGCAGCATTTTATTTTGCTCACACATCTACCTTTTAGAACCAAACAGATCCAGTTCCATATTCTAACTTTTCACATACTTGAAGACAGTCAGTCCATCAACATGCATTTATTAAGCGCTTGTTCTTTGCCAGGCACAGATATAACATTCCTGCTTACTTTTCTCTTCATTAGGTTAGAAATTTCCCATTCATTTAACCAGTCCTCACCTGGAATAGATGCCAAGTCCTTTCACCATCATAGCTGACCTCTGCATACTCTCCAGATTATAAATATCTTTCTTCACCTGTGGTCCCCAGAATTGAACATGATACTCTGGGTGAGGTCAACTAAGATAGTACTATGGGAGTAAATTTCATCTCCTTACTCCTGGAAGCTTTTCCTCTTCTAAGAAGAAAGGGCCAGGCGTCAAATGATGCAAAAATGTGCTTGGTCTTTGGAGAAATTCTTAAATTCTCATCCTCCTAATGTGAGACCCAAGATCAAATTAGCATTTTGGGCTCTCATATATCTTCTTGGATTATATCTTCCCCCCACCCCCATTCCCTTCTTCCCTTACCTAGGGCATCCCAGGTGATAGTGAGAGAGCTATTTCATTTTTCTTACACTTAATTAAATTTTGTTAATGCTAACATTTTAGAAAGGTCCAAGCTCAGATAACTAAGGAAGCCCAATGGTTTATGGAACAGACCAGGTCAGTGGCACAGAATGGAATGTTTTAGAGCTGATCACTTTTCCTTTTCCCAATGTGGAACTGCCAACATAGAAGATAAAGGTCATTGTATGGAAGAAATTTTTGTTTGTTTGTTTGTTTGTTTGTTTTTGGGGGGGGTGGATCCAGAGCTGAGATTTCATGGGTGTTAGGGAACGGTCAGTATGGAGAACTCCTGGTATCAGAGTCATAAACAGGGTAGGGAAACTGGGGCTCTTCCCCAGGGCACTAAAACTGAGAGGGTGCTAATGGTATTTGCTGCCCTTCGGCAACAAAAAATCAACTGAACTCAGCAGCTAGCTGGTAAAAATAATGAATTAAAATAGAAAGGTTTCAGGAGGTGTTTCCTCCCCAAAGGGCCAAACACCAGGTGAGTTTCTCCCTGTCTCATCCTGCTGCGCTTCGTGGTCCCTATCACAACTTCCTAAGTAGTGGCCCTGCTGGTTCTGAGTTTCTACCATCCCCCTCCTTCTTTGTTTAGGACACATTTCGCATCTAGTACTGAAGGTCCATTGTAGATCAGCATCTGTTCCGAAACTCGGAGGCCTAGAGAGTTTTCTCAGAAAAGTCAAGTGACTTACCCAAGATAATACAGCCAGTATGTTTCAGAGGCAGGACAGGAACCCAGGGCTCCCTGATTCCAAGGGCCATGCTGCCTCTCTTAGTAGAACTGAAGACTATTTTTTTTTTAATTAGCACATGGCTACCTTATCAAGAAGCAAAGAAGTCACTCAGAAATAATCTGAGTCCCTGATTCTCACAGTGCTGAACATGTGAGGGTAAGCTATGCAAAAAGCAATTTCACAGACAAAAGGAAGCATCTTCTTAACATGGGATAACACATTGTTTTAGGTTTTTCACTTACCCAGGAATTAATTAGTTTTTTTTTTCCTCCTGGTAAAAATATCCTGCCCTGGGCACCAGCATCGGGCATAATCATATCATTAGTCAACCCAATCAGATGCAATTGCTTTCCTAGGGCCCTTTGCTGATTGACTTCAGGTCTGAATCAGCCCTTACTTAACTCTGGGCCCTGAGTCTGTTAGCCAAGTAGCTCCAGATTCCATTGGCCTGGGATTTAGGCTAACCATCTCCCAGCTTTTGAGGTCAAGGCCAGAAGACATCAACTCCCTTTTGCCAAAAATCTCAGGAAACACTGACCTAAACCATACTCACCAGTACTTCTAAATATAATAGTAACCTTTGACCCCCACACATTAAGTGAAGCAATTATGTAATTAAAAACAATTATGTCATTTACCAGAGGTTTTTTTTTTTTCAAGAGACAAAGCAGGACAATTACTCCAATCACTGACCTCAGCCCATTTCCCAAAGTAAGCTGAAATGATTAAGCTTTGGACGAGCATCAGCCAAAGGCTGGCATCTTAGGGTTTCCCCAGGGATGGCAAAAGACAAGCTTCTAGACTCAGGTCTCATGGTTGAAAAGAATAACTACTCCCTCCTTCCCTTCAATGTAGTCATCTAGCTCAGCAGTAATGATACTAACCTCCCCCCCACCCTCCAATAAGGTGCTCAACTTGGCAAAGCATTCTTTGTCTGCCATTTTATCTTCATTTCAAAATAACCCACCGAGATCAGCAGGGTAGTTGCCAAGACCCCTATTTTAAGCTGCAAGTAATGAAACCAAAGCCGTCAGAAGCTGGCTGAGACCTCCAGCCTTGGCTAAGGTCACCTATCTAGTTAGTGGCCGAGCTGGTCCTAAAACCCAAATTTCAGTCCCTGATCTTGTGTTCTTGAATCTTAAGCCTTGGTACCTGCTTTGAGAGCCTACCTGAGCCTCAGTTTCTACCTCTTAGAACTGAGAGACAGATGATCTATAAAGTTTCACTCTTACAGCTCTATGATTCTTTCTCTGAAATGGGTTCAATAAAAAAGAACGGGGGTGCTTGACAAGAGGACCGCGTATGAGAAAGAGCACAGGACTTAGAATAAGACATTAACTAGCTATGTGACCACATATAAGTCTCTTAGCCTACAGTTTACTTGGTTTACTCCCTTGTACCATCTTAAAGCATGACAAAAATGTCAGCTGTTTTGGTTATCAGGCACCACCTGATAACAATAACCATGACAAAATAACAATGACTAATGACAATCACAATCATTTACAACTGGCACTTGAAAGTTTCCCAAGTGTTTTTCATACGCTTCACAACAACTATGTGGCGTCTAATCTGAGTCCTTGTGGCCAGCAGGGTCTGTTGCAATGTCTGCAACATAGTAAGAGCTTAATAAACGCCAGCTGTATGAACGAACAGGGGTGAACACGGCCAACCATGTTTTATTATTATCATGGATATTATCACTTCTTGAGGTATCGGTTTCTCCTATTTTAAAGATGAGGAGACTGGAGCAAGAGAGAAGTCAAGTGATTTGGCTGGTGGTTACACGGCTAGCGAATAATAAGACGTGGGGTTTGAATTCAGATCTTCTTGACTCCGAGCCTAGCATTCTATCTTGTGGCCTCCCATGGTCAATGGGTCATCTCCTGAGGGGACCAGGCTAAGGGCTGGCTCTGGAGGTACAGGACATAGATGGCTTCAAGTCCCATCTCTGACTCTTACACCTGGGAGCCCTTGGGAAAGTTACTTCTGCCACCTTGGGGCTCAGCTCTTCTATCTTTCAATGAGGGCGTAGGACTGATGACCTCTAAGTTCCTTCAAGCCTTTGATCTAAGGTTCTTTGATCTCCTTGGGGCTCATTTTTCTCATCTGTAGAATGACTGGACAATCTCTGGGATCCTTTCCAACTAGGTCTTATGTTCTTCTTGCATCTTAGTAATTGGGCCAGATGACCACGGAGGTCCCTTCCAATCCTTAACTGGTTTTATAATCTCATTGGGCCTCAGTTTCCTTCTCTGTAGCATGAATGGAGGGGGTTGGATTAGACTCTGAGGTTCTCCCCTGATCAATATCTACAACCTCTTCAAAAGGAAGAGAGGAATGGCCAGGGGCATGTTCCCCGTGGGTGCCATGGCTCAGCCTTCCCTGTCCCTTTTTCAGAACTTAAGGATATGGGGTGGTCTGAAAGCGGATGAAAGACAAAGAAGCGATATCTTCAAGACCAGCTGTCTACAACTTGCACTTGATGAGAAGGCAGGGATTAGCCAACTGCAGCTCTAAGCATAAACATCTCAGCTTTTCTGCTGAAGATGCAGCTTCGATGCTTGCTTGCTCTTTGAGTTATTTCAAGAACATACCATTTTATGGGCAAGAGGAAGCCTTTTTCATCCATAAAATGATTTTTATCACAAACTAAACATTCTTGTGACTCTTTGGTACTCTGCTGGTGTCAGGGCTGTCTCTCTGTGGAGTGAGGCCAGCTGTTGGAATGGAGAAGACCTGTTCCAGAGGTGCCCTAGAGCAGCAGGACACTCAGATGATTGGTTTGGGGCACACGGAATCCGGAAACTCCCATAGATCAAGGATGACTTTTATTCTTTTCCCAGGCCTACAAGACATTGCAAAGAGGAGAGCAATGATTTCTCTACTGCAACATTTTCCATCTCTGTGACCCAATTTTCCTTCTATGATTTTGGACAGTAGGACTCTTTGAGCGCATGAGGCCGCCTTATGTTTTTATTTTTTTTTGGGGGGGGGATACCATTTTCTCCTAACAGTTGGAAAAATCCATGGAAAACATGATAGTCAATGTCCTAATCACCAGAAATTGTGAGAAAATCCAAGGGTCTTACATGGGCTTCCTTAGCATTCTAATCCATTAGGCAGCAGAATAATGATACCCCCACCACCACCACCAACAAAAACAATAACTTCTAGGAACATGATTTTACCTGAAGAAGGGAAGACCCAGAAAAGCAAGAATAGGAGGAGGGTGAAAATCAGAATGGAGAAGCAAAGGTATAACACAAATGAGGTGCAAGAACCATGTCTCCAATAGGTCCCAAAGTGGCTATTTGACCCCTGACTTCCACAGAAAGGAAAATAAAATCATAAGGAAGGCTTTACATTGGAATTTCAGACCTAAGATTAATGGAGAATGACACAGATATGCTGAAGGGGCCTGAAGGAATTGGAGGGCTGATGTTTGTCTTAAACTATTTCTCAAGTGAGGGCAAAAGCCATTAGTGGAGAATGGTAATGATGGAGAAAATGTCACTCTTTCAGACTGACTGTGGAGAAGTCTGGCCATCCTTAGAGAATATTGCATGAGGAATGCAGTTGTCTTTCCAGAATCCAAAGCAAACCCAGGCTGAGAGTGAGTGCAGCAAGCAGAGACCATCTTTAAGGAAGAGATAAGATAGAGGGCTGGTTCAGAATTAGCATATCTCTTGTTGGCTTGTAAATGGGAATTCCTAGTAGATGAAAAACAGTTTGTTTTCTTAATTAAGGTTAATTAGGAAACTCTTTTCCCCCCCTCCCCCCACACACCTTTTTCTTCTTTTAACATTGATAAAACAAGGGTGAGAGGCAGTCTGGCTTATAGGACAGAGAGCTGGGCTTAATGTCAGGACAACCTGCCCACTGGCTGGGTGACCCTGGGCACTTGTCCCTTAATCTCTCAGCATCCTCTGGCAACTTGCTAAATTAAAGAACAGTACTCATTTGTGTTGGTAGGGAGAGTTCAAGGACATGAAAACATCTTGCCCAAAAAAAGACAAAGAAAAAGAAATCCAAAAAGAAAGCCAAGATGACCTTTTGCCAGCCTTTCCGAGACAGAGGACACCTCCCAAGAACATGTGGAATGGATAAAACCCTTTAAGGTTTGCAAAGTGCTCTACAGGTATTATCTCAGGTAGGAGAGAACTCTTCCTATCAGAAACCAATCTTTATCCTCTGTTACACATTTTCACAGAGCAGGCCCTAGCTCAGACAGGTGAAGCCAATGACTTGTCCAAGGTCACACAGGTAAGTTGGGATTCAATACATGTCCTCTACCTGGATTCCTGCCTGGAATCCTGGTTCTTCTACCACAGTGGTGGCCTGTGGAGTCTGAAACTGATTGAACTTTTTTTTTTTGACAGTTGACTGACTGTTCAGGTGAGTCAACAGAACCCTAGAATATTAAGTGCTAGAGAGGACCAGCACTTAGTCATCTAGTCCAAACTTTGCATCTTACAGTTCTGCACAGACTGAGTGTTTGCCCTCAATGCCCATCATTTTTATTCTCTGTCCTTCCACCCTTCACTTGATTCCCATTACCATGTTCTTTCTGCCCATGGTACCATCTCGTGGCCACCTGCTTGGACCTCATCTGTCTCTACCTACCTGGTTGGGACAAGGGAAGCATTACAATTTCTGAAATGGGCCAAGGGGCCACTGGAGCCGTCTCCTGACTCCGAGGCCAATTTTGTCCCCACCATGCCATTCTTCTCCAAGTGAGCACTTTTCAGTCTTCAGTTTGGAAATGTGCCTTTGCTGTTTGAAGGCTCTAGCTTTGGTGCCCCAGTCTTCCCTTCTCAACACCTAGGGAAAAAGCTGTTAAGCACCAGCCCTCCTCCTCCCTCCTTATTAAATTCACTCATCCTCTCCATGTTTTTCATATGAGGAACTTAGAGAAATGGTTCTATTTGGCTAGCTGTTGAGGCTCACCGAAAAATACACAGTTTGCAGCACAAAAATATACAACTTTCCCCATGGATGTGATCTCCAAATAAGTTACCTAATCGTCAGAGGTAATTTTATCCCACCCACGATGTGGTCAGGAGCCATATTTTTAGTTATTTCACATAGCAAAGAGACAGAACAGCACGGGGATAGAATGGTGAACTTGGTGTTAGGAGAGAACTAGGATTGACCCCTGCTTCTGTGTAACCTGGGAAAAGTCCCTTAATCTCTCAGTGCCTCAATTTCGTCATATGTAGAATGAGGATAATAGCACTTAATTTTGTGAGGATTCACAAGGTAATCTATGTAAAGAATTTTGCAAACTTTAACATGAAAAAGAAATGTTAATGATTAGTATAGTCAGACCTTAAAAAAATTATTGACTTAGTTGTCCAATTTAATTTCTTACTCTGTATAGATTTTACAGAAGACTTTGAAGTGTAGGGCTTGAGGTAATTAATATGATGGATTCAAATAACTGGTTATATAGATGATAATTCCCTGTGTGGCCTTGGGTAAGTCATTTCACTTACTGATCTTCAGTTTCTGTTCTGTTGAAATGATAGGGTTAGTCTAGCTGTCTCTCAAGGTCCATTCTAGCTTTTGATCTATTGTCCTGTGTTATCTGCAACAGAGGAGGACTTGGAGCTCCCCTGCCCTTCTTAGGAATTCTGTTTTCATGTGAATTTGATTCAGGCCACACGTCAGAATGCTGGGTGGGCACCTTTGGCGACTCAGTGACCCTGCTTAACCCCTTGCTTGATGTTTCTGCTTCAGTGGTTGAACAGTCATCTCTATAGTCAGATCTGCCAAGCGATCTTAGAGAATTCTGACCTACATCGGAGAAGACAAGGGTCTGAGGTTGAATTTTGTGCTACCAGGGTTCATACTTTCTTGAAACTAACAAAGAATACTCTCACCTTTCAGTGAGCTGGATGTCAGTATATATGTCATCAGAATTGCATGTCTCCCTATGCTTTCATCAAGGATGCCTTTGATAAGCACATAGACCATTTGTAGCTATGAAAAGATGCCATAACAATAAGAAAAATGGCATATGAATCAAAAGTTGCTAGTCTTCTCTTTTCTATTTTTCTGGAATCCTCCCTTCTTTAAGAGATCTTGGAAGTTGGTCCCTGAGTACTTTTTTGCAGTATATTATCCCCAGCAAAGACTTGGAATTCTTTAGTATATATTTGGGTACATCTGAACATTCTCCCTGACTTCATCTTTTTTTTTTTAATTTTAAAATTTTTATTTTTTTTTAGAGCTAATCTCTCTCCCCATAGTTCACTGGGCTCAGAACTGGTATAGTCCCAAGGTGATGATTCGAAAGGGTATTTCAAATATGACCAGATCACTATAAAAATGCCAGCAGATCTGGTCTATTTCATGCCTGCTTTTGTTGTCCTCCTCCCAGTATCATCTACAGATGCTTTCAGGATTATCTTGGCTTAGCTGGATTTCTTGCCAATCTCTCTTTGGGCTCATTTTCTCCTCAACTGTTTTTCACCGTTTTATGAGGCAATCTCGCTTGACGTTTTCTGTTATCTGCCTCTGTGACAATCTGCAAACAGTCTTGTACTCTAAATTGGTATCAGCCTCAGCTACCTTAACTCACTGCTAAGCCAGGAGACTAAGTATTGGCTGGTTAAAGGCCTTTCTGGCATCTCCTTTGTAGTCACCATTTTACATCTAAGAAATTGTACCAGAATGAGCCTACGTTTTCACTTTTGCCCATTTCCCATTTTTAAGAGTCAATAACTTGTTTCAACTAGTAGGGAGGTATAATGTTATATTTTTCATTGGTGTTTCCTTTGACCTATAGTCTGAATAGTTGATATCTGACTATCTTTAGGGAGCTGATTCAAAAATGTCTATAATTGATTCAAAATGATTCAAAAACATCTATAGTCAGTCACTTATCTATCAAAATGGAATTTCATTTTTCAAAAATTATTATGTTATTTCTCACTTGCCAAATCCCTATGCTGTTTGACTCCCCCTTTGAAGAAAGTCTTCATAATATGAAGACATGAGGAATCAGAGTTATTAATAAAGCTTTGGCCTCTTTCAATCCTTAAAACTAAACCTACGTGGCTAAAAAACATGGAACACCACCTTCTCCTAAGAAGCAAAATGATGGGTAAGATACAGAAAGTGAAAGAAGGCTGAAATATATTAGCAATGATGCATTCTGCCCACACACACACACACACACACACACACACACACACACACACACACACGGCAATCTCTATCATTTAGGAAACGTATGAACAGAATAGGAGATGAACTAATTATGCAGTGAAGACAAGGGACAGCCCAAGGGTTGCATAGGACCCACAGAATGCAAAATACCAAAAGAAAATCTTCCAGGGTGGTGGGTGCATCCCTTATGAAAGATTTTCAGGAGGACATAGACAAGGATGAGAACACATAGGCACATTGTACTCTCCACTAGTGGAAAGAGAAACCATATTAATAAGTCCCTGGCTCCACTAAAGAATATTGAAACAATATTTCCACAATATGGATGCCCAGATCAGTCACTTCCACATTGCTCTAGATTTAACTGAAAGCTTGGTAATGTTCTAGCTATAATTAAGTATTTCAACATTCTCAGAAGTTAACCCTTGAACTTGTCTTGGTATAAGGTAGAGGGCACTGAAGGTATTGTGGTTGAGTGAGAAAAGTACTGTATCTGGGTCAGGGGACCTGGATTCAGATCATAGCTCTGCCTCTTACTAGCTGTGAGACCTTGGTCAAGTCCTTTCCCACTCCAGGCCTTAGTTTCATCATCTGTAATATGAAGAGGTTGGACCAGATGACCTTGAAAGTCTCCTCTAAATCTCAATCTATAATCTGATAGAAGTAGTATGGCTTAAGGTCCCACTACTTTCTACTTGGCAAGCTGATTAACTATTTATTGGCTAAGGGTTTGGGGGCTCTTTTGGTCTTCTCTCTGTGGCCAGGTTTCATACCTTAAGCTTTTCTATTCAATGGAGGAATAAAAGTCAATTCCTTCTCCTTTGGAGTCAAAATTTTATTTATCTATGTCAGGTCATAGGAGTTTGGGTCAGTCACCAGCTTTCTTTATTCTTTGTTCTAGCTGGTATTTAGTGTAATTTTGCTTTAATTGATCCAAGCATAGCCAAGGGCAGATTCAGAAATATGACTGACTGTTTTCTGTCTCTTATGGTAATCATTACCCTTCAGAGGATAACACTTGGACATACACACACATACATGAACACATTTTTATGCATGTGTATACATACACATGTGCTTCACATGTCAAATTCTCTTCTTGAGGAAAATATTCATGCTATTTAGACATTCTCAGAGGATAGACCAAATCAGTCAGGGACACACACTTAAAGACTTTCTAGTTTGGAAAAAGTTGTCTGCATTGACACTTGGCTGGCCCAACCTTTGAAGACCATGCCACAATGAAACAGGAGAGCAAGACTTGAAAACAGAAGTTCCAGTACAACACCAAAGAGCTCCCCTAAGCTCACGTGCAAGCCAGTGGTACTATGCATTGCAGCCATATGGAAAGTGGGTTGAATATGTGTATCAGTACCTATGTCTGATCTAGCTGGACAATGAGCTGAGCCCAGAATTGATGAAGGGGAGAAGGAGAAGGAAAAGAAGGAGAAAGAAGAAGAGAAGGAAAGTGGGGCAGGCTGTATTGGGAATATTGGTCAATGTTTCTATTGACCCCAAGTTGTCTGCTTCTGCCAAATCCCATCTCTTCTGCATCAAACCCCCTCCCACTGATGCTCCCTTGTGGCGAAGCCTGAGATACATAGACAAATTAAAACAAAAATGACTCCAAGGACAATAGAAGAGATATGGCAGGCCAACAATTAGCTAAAGATAAGAATTGGGCTAAATGTTCTGACTGAGGTAAACCCAAGAGAAGATGAGACAGTTGGAATGGGAGATAAGTGTTGAACAACCTAGTGACAAACTGATATCTTCTAGAGATTAAAAAGAACAAAGGAAGACTTCAGTTTTCTTGGCTAGATCCTCTATGGAGGCTTTATGGGAAATGAAGGTGGAGAGACCCAAAGGAAGTGTGGAGGGATTTACTGGAGATCACAGAGTTCCCAGTTACATTGAATGGCCTTAGCCACCCAGTAAAAAGTGGGTGCATTGGGCTGATTATCTGCAAACTATCTCTCCTGTTCTCTGAGTCTGGGTCACTCTTCTGGTATCTAGTAAGTAAAGCTACCATGTGGCTATCTAGATCCTCACCTATTTGGAACCCATGTGATCTGGTTCTTAAGTTTTCATCTGATCTACTTCTTGGTCACGAAATGCTGTAATAAATGTGCACATTTTTTTTCTACTTATTGGAAAAAAAATATCTTAGGGCCACGTTGGGAAATAATGTTCCATGTCTTAGGAGTAACACCAATTATTTCCTCTTCTGTTCATCCCATTTTTCTTATCTATTTTCTTCTTTCCTTTACTTCCTCTCTTCTCCACTCTTCTCTGTCCTATTCTCCTCCCCTCTCCTCTTTTCTCCTCTTCTATCTCCCCCCTTCTCTCTCTCTCTCCATCCTCTCTCACCTCTCCTCTCCTTTTCCTTCCTTTCCTTTCCCTCTTCTCCTTTCTGTCTCTTCCTCTCTTTTTCTCTTTCCCTCTTCTTGCTCTTTTCCCTCTTTTCTTTTCTACCTCTTCTCCTTCCCTTTCCCTTTTGCCTTATCTCTTTTGTTTTTCTTTTCCTCTTCTATTATGTTTTCTTTTTCCTTTGTCTCTTTTCCCTTTTTTCTTTTCTTTCCATTTCTCTTACTTTTCCTTTACTTTTCTGTTTTCATTCCTTTTCTTTTTCTTGATTCCTTTCTCCATTCTCTTTCCTTTTTTTATTTTATTTTCCTTTTTTCCCCTTTCTTTTCTACCCCATGTCCTCATTCTTTTTCTTTTCCTGTCTTTCCTTTCTTTCCTCTTCTCTTCCTCTTTTTCTTCTTTTCTTTCCTTTCCCTTTTGAGTCTTTCTCTTTAAACAAATTTTGTATAAATTGTAGGAAAAGTAGATAAATGTCATCACTTAATGATGGTAAAAATGCAAAATATTAGTGTTTGATTGCGATTAACAAGAAAATTACATTCAACATCAATCGGCTAAACTCAATATGTCTAATGAAGAAAAGAATGATCAAAGTAGGTCCATGAGAAACCCCATCTTTACAACAGTGCAATGGCTGGAAGGATCTTTGAGAAAGACAGTTAGCTCTCCAAGCTAGGCTGCCCCTTATAAATGACAGTAGACCTAGAACACCCACGAATGAGACTTTTAGACAGTCAGCACACACTGAACCCTCTCTTTCTAATATCTCTCTCCTGGGCCTTCATGCTCAGCATAGGAGTTAAACCACTGAAGAGTCACAGCCCTATCATCACTAGAATTAAGAAGCAGCCCCTGATTTAGAAAAATTGTCATGAAAATCAAGGAATTAGGAAAGAGAAGCCTAGTAAAAGATGCTGTCCTAGCAATACATAAGTGAACAATATAGGCAGGGCACATGACCAAAGGAATGGGTTATTAAGGGATGGCTCATGTGTCCTCAATGATATCTCTGTGATTTTAAGTGGAAGAAAAGAAAATCCTCAGCTTGCAGGTACGGCCCCTTGTGGTCAGCTTGTGTTAAAAGATGGGGGTAAAAACTGCATGCAATGGACTGGCATGAAGGTCCTGAAACCTGAATCACTGGAGGGAATTTCCCATTTTTCAGAGATGATAGCTTATTTAGACATGTGGGGTAAGGTTGGGGGTGTGGTCCTGTGGTCTCCTTTTCAGTCTTCTAGTTTCAGCAGCTACTTTGCATCTCTTCGGCTTTTCTAAGAAATGCTCGTGGTCAAAGTCAATGTCTTTGGTCTTTGGCATTTCCCTTTGTTTTTCTGTTTTGTTTTTTTTTTGTTTGGAAGTTAACAACTTGGTTTTCCTTCCAGTTTCACCCGCCAAGCCAACTCAAGCGGACACCACTGTTCCATTTTTAGTACGTGCGTATCACAGTTGTTACAAAGACGTCTCACACAGTCAAGGCAGTGGATGTTCAATAAGAAGAGCTGAATGGTGCAATATTCAGAGTGTTATACTTCAAGTCAAAAAGACCTGGATTCAAATTCTGCCTAGATAGATGACCCTAGGCAAATTATTTAACCCTGTTAGCCTCAGTTTCTTTATCTGTAAAATAAGGAGGTTGGATTAGATGTTCATAAAGTCCCTTCCATTTCTAAATATATAGTCCCATGACCTGGGTACAAATCCCAGTTCTGCTACTAACTATGTGGCTACATAAGTACACTTTGTATTTGTATCCTTGTGGGCAGCTAGGTAACATAGTGGATAGAGCACTGGAACTGGATTCAGGAAGACCTGAGTTCAAATCCAACCTCAAACACTTACTGGCTATGTGACCCTGGGTAAGTCACTTAACCTCAATTGCCTCAGTTTCCTCATCTGTAAAATGAGCTAAAGAAGGAAATTGTAAACCGCTCCAGTATCTCTGCCAAGAAAACCGCAAACGGGGTTACAAAGAGTCGGACATGACTGAAAAATGACTAAACAACAACTTGTACCCTTGGTAGTGCCTGCCTGCCACATTGTAGATACTCAATAATATCTGTTGATTGATTGTCAAATCTTTTAACTTGTCTGGGCCTCAGTTGTTTCATGAAACAACTTCACAAAATGGACAGAAAGCATCCTAGCCTAGAGAATGCCTCTATTTTCCTCTTAAAAAAAAAAAAGAAAAGAAAAAGAACGAATTAATAGCCAAGAAAGGAAGGTTCATTTTTTTGTGGGACCAGGCAGGCTTAAGAGTGAATTCGGTTTTCTCTTCTTTCATGTGGAAGTAGCTCGGGAGAGCCATTGTTGACAAACCCTTACAGGAAAAGCCAGGACTTCAAAAGGACTTGTTGATGACGCTGCCATTTGGCCTGGGGCCTGCATATCCTCTTTCTAAAAAGCAGCCCAGCTCACTTGTCAACTGCGCCTAAAGGACAGCCAATTTGTCCTCCATTTGCTCTCATTCCCTTTCTGGGCCTTCTGAACCATAAACTCCATCTACATCCTGGCCATCAAGATCATATATCTGACTGGAGGATGGGCAAGAATTTGGGTCTCCCTCTGACTTCCTTTGCCTGCAAGCCTGGTGCATGTGTATGGGGCGGGGGACTTTGTAGGATGTACTTAATCTGAACCACATTATTCTGCCCAAGGAAGGCCTTTAGCAGACGCTCAAAGGAGCTCCAGGGCAAATTAGTTTCAGAACATGGAGGGTCAGGTTGGAAATAAAAGCTGCACTTATCTCTAGCATTTTCTCAATTCAAGAAAATTAAGGCTGGACACCTGGTTATGAAGAAATAAAGGTCTGCTTTAGTCCTACACCCAGTTGTGAAAGGAAGTTGCGCTGACTTCTCCATTAACACAGTAACATTGCTGGAGAATCCCAGAAATTCAAAGTCCTTCAGCAGATCTGGCCGTGAATAGATTCTGCATATGATCAATGATTCAGTCCTTTTCTCCAAGGAAAGCTCAAACCCGGAACCCACGTATGACTCAGCCAATGACTTTACCTGTAAGATCTTGGGCCAGTTAGCACCCCTTTCTGTTGGCTCCACCACTCCGTGGCTGTGTGACCTTGAGCAAATATAAACAGTGCCTTGGATGCACACCAAGGTGCATATGAGAGAAGAAATAACAAAGATGCCTTACTTTTTACATTGACTTTGGCATTGGGTATCTCCTTCCTCCGACACCTGCTATCTGACTTGAAGCAACCCACCCAAGTTCTCTGGGCCTTCCTTGTCTCATACATAAAATGAAATTTGGGTAAAATGGCCTCTGAGGTCCCTTCAGCTCCTCATCTCCTCGTAATGGATGACCCATCATGTAAGTCTTCCCTTCCCTTCTAAGAGTAACTTCCATCTACCTTCTGTCTGTCTGCCTGTCTGTCTGTCTGTCTCTCTCTGTCACCCATCTGTCCTAGAGCCTTCTCATTCATCCTGGAGGCACTGTCACCTCTGTAATCCTTCCTTTGATCGGTCCTTGCCAGTTCTTACCTCACATCACGTTTCACTCCTTTATTTCATAAAAAGCTTGGGCCATCAATAGTAATTTTTCTCTTGGATCCACTCTTGATGCTAGATAGTTTTACCTTGCCTCATGTGGGTGACCCCCTTTCCCCTCTCTGTCACCTTTTTGGGTCCCTCTTAATGTGTTATATTCCTCTATTACAATGTAAGCTCCTTCCAGGTAGGCATGGTCTTTTTTGGTGGGCTTGTATTTGTATTCCCAGAACTTAGCACAGTGCCTGGCACATAGTAAACATTAAAAAATACTCTGTCTCTATATGAATTTATCTGTCTATTTTTTTAATCTCTCTATCAATCAATCTATTGATCTTTATATCTATCTATTGATCAATATTGATCAATATCTATTGATATATTAATATATTAGTTGATATGTATTTGATACAATTGATATATATATATATATATATCTGTTGATATCTATCTATCTATGTGTCATCTCTATTTAAGCGTGAGGTCTTTGACAGCTGAGACTGTTTCTGTTTTGTTTTCTTTTCTTTTCTTTTTGTATCCCAACGATTTCATGCAGAGCTGGAACATTTAATAAATACTCAATAATCAATTGGCTAATTCTATCAAAGTACTAAACTTGAGAGGTAACTTCTATCCAAAGTCTGACCTCCCAGGTCGTCAGAAATATTTGGAGGGTTAGCTATTTTAAAATAATAAAACCAGCCCAGTTATACATTAAAAAAAAAAAAAATCCTGGCTATGTTTACAGAAATGAAGTCTACAGAATTGTCTAAATGAACAGATGATAGGCAGTGTCGACCCTCCAGAAAAGCAGAATGGATGATGGACCAAAAAGGTGTGAGCTGATGGGCACCAGAAAGGCCCCCAAATATCTCTTTTACCAAAGTACTCCAGAGACTGAAATTTGATTCCTAAATTCCTTTGGGAAGACTGGCCAGGTTCCATTTGAAATCACAATTTTCCTTAGGATGGATAATACATTAAGCCAGTAATGCCTGAGTGCTAATTGGTTAATCAGATCATTTTTCTTGGTGGGGGTAGAGTGTGGGTGTGGGGGAGAACCTGAGGATTTGGGTGGTGAAAGAAGCAGAAAAAGCACAGGGGATATAGATGTGGAGAGGCAAATAAAAGAGGACACAGTTCCTAACTTTTCCTAGGTCTGGTCCAGAGTTAGTCTAAGCACAAGACAGAGAGGAACACGGCACACTGGATAGTCAGTGACTTGGATGCTAATTCTGGCCCAGCCAAGGGAGGATGAGACATTTATCCATCCCCTCTCTCTGGCAACTTTGGTGCTCAATTGCTGTGTAAACATGGACAAATTACCTAATGTCTCTGGATCTTGGAATCCGCTGCAGGAAGGGGGAAGTGATAGGGGATCCAGGAGGGTCTTTACAGCAGTAAGCACCAGGATGTCTTTGCTGCATCTGTTAAGAACCGGGGGAATGGGGCGGGGGGGGGGGGGGGTTGGAGTAGCTCACAGCTAAGGCCTCTCTCTTCCTGCTCAAATTCTGCAACTGTCACTAAGAAGCTTAATCAAAAGTCTGCCTGCCATCAAATTCCCCATGACAGGCTTTGCTTAAAAGGAGACAAGTGAGACATTCCATCTGCCTCCATCCCCAGCTGTCCCCCAGGCCTGGAAATCTCTGACTTTTTTTGCCTCCATGTCCTGTTGGAGTGCCTAATCCAAATTTGACCTCAACTCAGGTGCCCCCTCAAGCTTTTCCCGAACTTCCCAACTGAAGAAATATTTCACATTTATTTTCTCTCGACTTACCTATGTACATGCTGCCTCCCTCCGGTAGAGAGTAAGCTCCTTGAGGACAGGGGCTATTTTGCTCCTGTCTTTTTATGCACTGTGCCTAGCTTAGTGCCTAGTACCTAACAGAAATTTAAGAAATGCTTATTTTGAGAGGCAATGTAGTATAGTAGATAGAGTGCTGGCCTTGGAGTCAAGAAGATCCAGGTTCAAGTTTTGCCGTTTATGTATCCTGTCTGTGTGAGCCTGGGCAAGATGTTTAACCCTTCAGTGCCCCAAGAAGTTCTCAAAGACTGTGAGTTTTGGGCCACTGTTGATCTATATGAGTGGATGGGAGTTCCATACATTCATTAAATCCCAAGTCCACATAAAAAGAAAAATATGTATTGAGTTTAATTCAGGAGGCAGCATTAAGCACTGACTCTGGTGTCAGATGAGCCAAATTCAAATCCTGCATCTGACATTTATTGAAATATATAATATGCAATATTATGTATAATTAGTTATAATTATATGTATATATATAAAACATACATGCCTTTTTCTACTTGTGTATTATATCTGTGTTACCTTAGGCAAATTACTTAACCTCCCACTTTGAGATCTATAGTTCCCAGAGATGAATGGAAGTCAGGAGTACAGTCAGGCCCATCAGTCCTGCTCAGGCCCTCCCTGATGCAGTTGGGCAGCCCACAATAAGAGGCATGTATTTTTGGCAAATTCTCTCTCTCTCTGTCTCTCTCTCTGTCTCTCTCTCCCCTCCTTCTCCTCTTCCATCTCTTTTCCCCTTTCTCTCTTTCTCCTTTCTTCTCTCCCTCCCTTCTCTTCCCTTTTTTCTTCTCTCTCCCCTGTACATACACAATAAATATGTATATACACGTGGTTATGTATATATAATACATGTATATGAACATGTATGTGTATGTATACATGTGTATTTCCCTAGAACTGTTACCTAAAATGTGAGACTCTCATCATTTCCTTTTAAAAATGAGAACAAGGTCCAGGGGAACTGTGTCTAAATCATTTCACTTGGATCTTTTAGGGGTGACTTTTCTCTGAAGGGAACAGAAGAAGTTGAAGGAGAGCCTGCCCGCTCTCCTCGGGCCAGTAGGGTTGGAATGTTTAATATGGCGCTGTCTACCCAACACGCCTGTGTAAAAGGCCCATAAACTGGCCAGAAAGGACCTGCAGGCCTAATTGCCTTTTAACTCCACCAGGATGATAAACTCAGAGAGCAAGAATGGGAAACCTCCCACCGTTTTAACAAGTGTTGCTGCCCGCCCCTTGAACATTTTCTGTCTGTCTGCACTTGAGTGAATTCACCAATAAAAGGATAAAAGTGCTCCGAATCCAACACCCCGCAATAACTGAGAGACCCCAGATTCAAAACGTATGCTCGGCGAAAATGAACCCATTAACTGGACTGCTTTGGGTTTTATGGTCCTTGACTTCAGCCATACAGTAGAGGGCCTTCGCCAAGTGGCCGCTAGCCCCATTTTTAGCACCACCTCCCCTTTGCTTTGCTTTTATTATCCTGGGCCTATGAGGCCTGAACAAAAGAAAATAAATTCGTCTCTGAAGAAAACTGAGAAAAAAAAAAACTGGTATCCCCCACCCAAGCCTCGAAGGCTCCAATCTAAGGTGAGAGACCCACAGACTGCTAACAGCTCTGTTTACCATTTCCATTAATCTCCAGACAATGAAGGTGCTGCCTTTATTTCTCACACCTTGGTTGGCTTAAAAACCGAATTCTCCCAAGGAGAAATTCCTCTGGATTCTGGTTATGATTTGACCTACAGCCTGAGACATAGTGGCTGGAAACAAGCTTCCAACTGGAAACAAAGCGGGCACCTCTAGAATAAGGAATGTCCAAACCCATAGTAGCATGTGAGTGACTGTGTTGGAATCGTATCATATTGTAAGGAACAGCAGATATGAGGAATTTAGATAAATATGGGAAGACTTGTGTGAACCTGGGAAGGTTGCATAACCACCCCAGGCCTCAGTTTTCTCATCTGTAAAATGAAGAGATTAGACTCGGGGCCTCTGAGGTCTTGATCCTATAAACTGAAGTAGACAAAGACATCAGGAGAGTGATACGTGCAATCATCACAACACGTGGGTGAGAATATTAAAAGTTCACCAAACTCCAATTCATTACAATGAACAGTCTCTGCTGCAGAGAACAAGGGATGAAGCAAATAGCCCTCCTCTGGGTAGAGAAGTAGGGGCATCTGGGTACGGAATGCTTAATACAGGCCACCAAACATGGCTGCTTTGTTGCTCAATCACTTTGCTTACCTGTTTTTCTTTGTTACAAGGGAGGGTTTAGAAATACCTCAGAAATGATTGTTCTAGGCTGTGTTTGTTTTGTTTTTAAAGGCTGATTCATATGAAATAAAACAGAAGAGCTATAAGGAAGTAGGTAGGGACATAGTGCCCTTCAGGAAGCAGGAATAAAATTCAATGAAAACAATTCCAAAGATAATAACCTAGAAAAATGATTCGGCTGCCCACCATCTGCAATTCAGAAGCATCACTTGGTCATTGGAACATCAGCATTTACATCTGCTGGCCAAAGGGCCGTGCACAATGAGATGAAGTCACAAATACACTGCATCTTTAATTACAAACCGTAGCATATTCCTAGCTCACTGTGACCTTCAATCCTTCTGCCTCTTCCTAGGCCTCACTCTTTAACTTGTTCTTTGCTCTCACTGAGATCTCTAATCCCTCCTTCCCCAGTGTTTTCTCAGGCCACCACCCCTGCTCTGACTTATATATCTCATCAAAATAGTGTGTGTGCGTGTGCGTGTGTGTGTGTGTGTGTGTGTGTGTGTGTGTGTATGTATCTGGCCCCAGTATCTTCCCTGAGGTTCAGTAATGCATTTCCAGGTGGCTGTGAGATGTTACAAACTAGATATTGCAAACATATCTGAAGCTCAGAATGTCCCAAACTCAATTCATGATATTTCTGCCTAAACCCTCCCCTCTCCCAAGCTTCTCTATTGCTATTAAAAGCAGCAGCATCTTTCCAGTCTCCCAGGTCGGTCACTTTGACACCATGCTCCACTCCTCACTCTTCCTCACCTTAAATAACCAGTTGTTAATCTTACTACTTCTACCTTCATAACATCCCTCACATCTGAGCCTTTTTGTCCACTCACCCAGCCACCATCTTTGGTCAAGCCTTCATCACCGCTCGCTTAGGTGATCACAACAGCCTCCTCCTTGGCCTCCCTGCCTCAAGTCTCCCTCCATGATACACATTGCTGACAAAGCACAACTTTGCTCACGAGACTCGGGCGTTCCCCGAGAAGCCCTATTGCTTCTAAGATAAAATATTAACTCCTTTGTTTACTTCCAAAAGCCCTTTACAGCTTGGCCCCAACCTATCTTCCAGTTTCATTATGTTACTGGCCTTCCCTCTGTTTCTCACCCATGGCACTCCAGCTCCCCCTCTCCATCCCCTTGCACTGCCTGTCCCAGATGCCTAGAATGGTCTCCCTCCTCACCTCTGCCTCAGAGAACCCCTCTATTCCTTCAAGACTCGGTTCAAGAACAACCTTCTCTAAGAGTCTTTCCTGATCTTGACCTTGATCGAATGAGATCATATTTGTAAAACGTTTAGCATCGTTCCTGGCACATGGTGAGGGTTCCAGAAATACTTCTTCCTTCCCTTCTCCCAGCCCATCGCCTCAGCTACTCGCCTCTCATTTAATGACCCTGCATTCATTAGCTTTATACCCATGCTATGCAGACTTAGATGTGTATTTGTCTCTCCTATCAGAATGCAAGGTCCTCATGATGAGGTATTCTTCCAGCCTGTGAATTTGTATCCCAAGCACCTAGCACAGTCCTTGGTACTTGGTATATTCTTAACAAATGTTTGTTGATTGAATGATTGCTTAGTTTGGATCAAAGGACACCAGAGGGAGTTTTTAAAATGGAGAGAGAAGAGAGGGGGTGGGGAGGAGAGAGAGAAAGAGAGAGAGACAGAGAGAGACAGAGACAGAGAGAAATAGTGTTGTATAATGAAAAGAGTACCATATTTTGAACAAAATGATATGGGCTCAAATCTTGAACAAATTATTTCACGCCTCTAGGCCTCAGTTGTGGCATCTATAAAGTAAAGAGACTAGATTAAAAGACTTCTGAGGGTCTTTCCAACCCTAAATCAATGAGCCAGAGCACATTTCTCCTATGATACAAGTTGTTGTTGTTGGCGTTTTCTCAATTTTCCCCAAAGTCGCATTTAGAATATTGCCCCACTCCTTGATTAAGTGACTGAGTAGGAAACGCCATGAGTCTGTTTTGCAGCCTTTCTGCCCAATGGGATCCTGATGATGTGCAGACTTGCTCAAGGCCATGCCAAACCAGTGTTATGTGGCTAGCTCTGAACAGGTCAAGCAGAAGGCAAGGTACAGGTCCTAATGGGTTTGGGGAATACATTCTGCATCTTCCTGCCATCCTAGAGTTGGGTGTGTCCCAGGTGGCAGGAAGCCTTCCCCTTCTGTTCAGACACATAGAGCTCTATATTGGGGTGATAAAAAGTTGAACTGGGGGGAAGGCAAGATGACATAAAAACAATACCCAATTTGGATTTCCAGCTCGGTAGGTTGTAGCAAATGCAGAGAAGTTGGAGGTCAATAAGAGACCCACCACAGATGGGTAGATATTGATGGAACCTTGAAGCAAAGCATCAGAGAGTCAGAGCTAGAGGGGCCTTTCCTTACAGGAGGTCTAGTCCAATCTCTTCACTTTACAGATGAGGAAATCGAGGCCCAGAGAAGCAAAGTGATTTGCCCTAGATGATACAGGAAGGATCATTCAAGCCCATGTATATGTAAGGCAGAAAACTTCATAAATAAACTTCTCATTTCTGATGCCTTTTTTGAGTTTCCCCAAGAGAAACCAGATTCCTGGATGCCACAGGACATCCCTTTTCAATGATCCAGTCCATCAAAGCAGCCTCCAGCTCCTCTCAACATTTAGATCTTTGTTTTTCCATTCCAAGACTGGGGAAAAACTAAGACCAATTTAAGCCAGGCTCGACATCATTTGGCCTGTTCAAAGGCTCAGCTTTCCTGCAGGTTTTAGTTTGAGGCGACTTTGAAGGCCGGCCTCCAAATTCACTCGAGAAATCTCACCGACTTCAACAGACTTCGGCACTACAAAGATAACTTGGGCTCCTCTTGTCCTGCAAAATGACAGCTCAACTTTGAAAGCCTGCTAGATGGGATTAGATCGGATTTCTGCCTTTTGGCTCAAAGATGACTGAATCCCTCTACCATACGTGGCTATTAGAGTCACTAGGCAATCACTCACTTGGCTGACCAGTGGATGCAAATTCACTTCTGCTATTTTCCCTCCTTTGAAATATATATATTTTATCTTATGAGTTTGCCTAATCCAGTTATGGGATTTAGAGCCGGGAGGAATGCTAGAAGGCATTGAGTCCAACACTTTCATAGTGCAGATAAGGAGACTGAGGGAAAATAAAAGGGAAATGATTCACCCAAAGTCATAAGATCATAGAATTAAGGTTGGGAAGAACTCTTAGCAATCATCTGATTGGTCTAACAGTCTCATTTTAACAAATGAGGAAATGTAAGCCCAGAGAGATGAAGAAGGGACTTCTCCCAGGTCGTGAGGTCTTAGTAGAGTTGAAGGAACCATGGGTTTGGGGTCAAAGGACTTTGAGTCTTATGTGACCTCTGACAAGTGACCACCTCCCTGTGCCTCAGTTTCCTCATCTATAAAATGAGCTAGACTCTGTGGCCTTTTGGGTCTCTTCCTCCCCTAACTTTATGTTCTATTTCATTTTTCTCTTTGTTTCCCAGGCGTCTAACGTAGCACCTACTATAGAATGAGTGCTTGTTCATTCATTGATCCCACTCCAGTAATCCCAAACCAGGTCATGACTGAAAACGGCTGAACAATAAATGAATCAGAACTGGAAGGAATCTTATTGATCATCTGGATCAGTCTCCTCATTTTATAGATGAGGAAACTGAGGCCAGGGAGATGAAGTCATTTGCCCAAGGTCACACAGGTGGTTAATGTTAGGAAAAGGATCTGAACCCAAGTCAACAGGCTCCAATTTCAATTCCAACACTCCATTCATTACATCTTCTAGGAATCCGGTGGCAGAGCCTGGAGTCAACCCAAGTCCTTGGACTCCAAATCCAGGATCTTTTTTTCATCATTGACACTGACTTCTAACACTGATTCCTTACCCCTATTACTGTTTACATTTATTCTGATTTGTCATTTTACATTTCAATAAATTTACTGATTTAAAAAAAAAAACTATTTATTACTTTAAATGGATTACTGCTTGGAATTCTTAGGAATAATTCCCAATGGGACTTGAAAGTCTATGATTCCAATTTAATTGTTTTCCTATTTGCAAAATAAATCAAATTCATATGTATTCATTTCTAGGAACTCTTGGATTTCTAATGATCAGATGCTACGTGGTGTGAAGTCCCTGACTTTGCAGATCAATTGCTTCATATTTCCTTCAACTTGATGTGCTTCATCTTTGAAAGGATTTTATCATCTCTAAGAAGCGCTTGCCCCTAAATGTGGTGCCCAGCCATGGCTGCATCCCAGGGCCGTCACCCAGCCCCTCCCTTGGCCATAATTCACAAGTATATGGTCTTGGATTTGTCCCCAGTGAATGTGGGACTTTACAAGCCCAATAAAATGACAGCTGCACCGGGGAGGCTGGGTGGTTTTCTACCCCTTGGTTTGCCCATCACCCTTGACTCCTCAGTACCCAGAACTTGAAAGAGCCCCCATCCAGTCTGACCCTACATCTGCTCTAAAGCATGAGCTAATCAGAGCCTTCCAGCTGGCAACATTAGCTCTCTCACATCCTCCGGACCTTTCGATGCAGAGTCAGTGATGGAAGCCGACTCTGCTTTCCCAGGCCATAAATTCTCGATATTTATTACATAACTGTTGTCTTTAGGTCAATTAAGATGCCTTTACTAGGCCAGGACCACTACCGATGGGGCTCAGCAAATAGACTGACAAGAGTTTATTACCTTTTACAACGATTGTATCTTGTGGGGCCAGGACATACTGCTGCACCCCCCCCCCAAGTCACCAGGCCCTCCAACCCCCCAACCCTCAATCACATTTAAAGCCCATCCCTTTTTCAACTCTATCTCTACAAATTTAGACCCTTTCCTTAGGCATGAATAGGTCTTCCCAGCCTACTTTTGCTCTGGCCTTTGAAACCCTCTTTTCTCTCCTATGCACTGATGGAAAAGATAACTCCTCTCCAGAGTCTGGAAGGCCAGACTCCCAAATGGGGCTGACTGGGGGCGGGGTGCAGATCCTTGACCTTTCTGGAGACCCAGCTGGGTGGGGGAGGGAAGAGGAAAACCAGCCACTTCTGAGGGGCAAACTACTCCCTAAGGGAAGTTATCTCCTGAGGGAGGTGACAGGGAACAAAGGCAAAAAACCAAGTTCCAAGGGTTTACACATCCCCTTAAAGAGATCATAGATTTTTATCTCTTCCCCTGCTGGATGCCATATAGTTGACACCCTGCACCAAATGGCAACCGGCTACTACAACAAGGAGACGGAGCAAAGAGGAAATAGTAAGCCCTCCCCTCCCACCACACTCATGCCTGCCTCTGTTTATTTTTATTTATTCATTCATTTGTTCCTTCGTTGGCTTATTTTTATCAACCTGATTGGAAACATTTTGACTGAGCTATGTTAGTTATTCCCTCCAGAATCCATGAGCCGCTGCCTCAGATGCCCTCAGCGACTCGACCCACATGGGTTGGGTCCTCACTGCTGCTTGGCGCTCCTTGTACCCAGCCTCGATAGGCCCCTTGTCTTGTTTCCCATAGGCATTGCTAGAAACCTTCCCTTCCCTCCTCAGGCCCTTATCTGCACCCTCCCTCCTAGGTTAGCACATGTCTGCCTTCCTACTTCACTGAAAAAATGGCAGTCCATTGACCCACTTCCCCCTTCACTTTAGCTCTTTGACTTCTTCAGACGCTTCAGTACCATCGCCCTAGTCTCTCATCAGTCACCATCTGTCTCAAAGCCCTATTCCCCCTACACCTCTGGTTCCTTCCTGTCTCCTTGGTAATGTCCTCAGTTCTCCCCAGTCTTAAAAAGAATTCTCCCTCCCCCACCCTCCTCCTCCCCCACCCTGGCTTTTATCCAGTTACTATTGGAATAAGGAAGATTGGATTCTAATCTTGCCTCTGACAGTGACATGAGGCCCTAGCATCACTGAACCTTTCTAGTCTTTGGTGTTCTCACCATAACTGTTATACCTACCCAAGCTGAGCTACTGTAAGTCACCAATGAGACAGTGTGCAAAAAGTCAGTTAACAAGCATCTAATAAATGTCTACTATGTGCCAGGTACTATGTTAAGCTACCACAACTGGGGATATTTGGTAATATTTAAAGGGATACATGATGTTAATCATCAGGCATTTATAACATACCTACTGTGTGTCAAGAAGCATGACATGGTGGATCATCAGTCCTCAAGTCAAAAAGACCTGGGTTTACATCCTGCCTCTGCGTCTGACATACTGGCAAGGACCTAGAAAAGTACCCAAAACTCTCAGAGCTCAAGGCAACTTTCTGGAATGATCAATTGTTTTAGTCTTTAGTCTTTCTGAGACTACACATGGTTGTTCAGTCATTTCAGTCATGTCAGACTCTTGGTGACCCCATTTGGGGTTTTCTTGGCAAAGACGCTGGAGTGGTTTACCATTTCCCTCTCCAGCTCATTTTACAGATGAGGAAACTGAGGTAAACAGGGTTAAGTGATTTGCTCAGGGTCACACAGCTAGTAAATGTCTGAAGCTGGATTTGAACTCACTGACACCAGGCTCGGTGGGCTATCCACTAAGCCATCTAGCTAAATGTATTAATAATGGGATTTTGCTCATGTTAGAGCTCATTTGCACCAGGTACTCTCCCTATCTCCTATGTGCCAGGCACTTTGCTAGGTGCCGAGGAAAAAAAGACAAATCTACAACAATAACAACCACCACCACTACTACTACTACTACTACCACCACCACTACTACCACTACTACTAGCGTTTAGATATAGCTTTAAGGTTTGCGGAGCACTTTAACAAACATTATCTCATTTAATTCTCACAACAAGCCGGGGAGGTAGGTGCCATTATCATTTCTTTTATACAGATGAGGAACCTGAGACAGACAGAGGTGCAGTGACTTAGATGAAGCAATCTTCGTTCTCTAGGTGCTTACATTCTAAATGTCATTTATTATCCCATTTTGCAGAAGTTTCTTTTTTTTTTGAAAAAAGCCATTTATATGAAGATGATGAATTCATAGCAGCATGCAGAGATCTGATTTGACCTGATATAGAGTGGAAAAAACCCAAACTCAAAGAACAATTGACACAACTATGATTATGGAAAAGGAAAGAACCTTCCAAGGAAACCCAATTTGGAGTCATTGTAACAAGCAATCCTGTTACCAATAACAAGTAGTTATTCAGTGACTACCATAGGTCAGGCACTGGAGACCCCAAGACAAGAATGAAATTATCTTTGCCTTCAAGGGTTTATATTCTATTGGGTGGGAACGCCAAGTTCACAGATCAGTTAATACATGATAAATGCAAAGTAATTTCACCAAGAAGGTGAGCACTAATATCTGAGGGAGTCCAGAAAGTTTTTTTTTGTTTTGTTTTTATTTTGGGAGGTTGCTCTCAAAGGTCATGAATCTTGAAGGGAGGTAGATGGTTGGAGGGAGAGTTGCCCTGCCCAGCCCTGCCCAGCCCTGCCCAGCCCTGCCCTAAAGTTAGCCTACACAGAGAGTTAAGAATAGTAAGGTAGTGTGGAGGACTCAATGGAGAGTAATGTCTGGAAATACAGGTCAGATCCAGATTGTGTAATCTGCTAAATGTCAAATAAAAGAGTTTATAGTTGATCCTTGAAGCAATAGGGAGTCACTGAGGCTTCTTGAGCAAAAGAATGACCTAGTCAGACCCCTATTTTAAGAATGTCAATTCAGTAGGTCTGTGGAGGATCAATTCAAGAAGGAAGAGATGGGAGCTGATTGGAAGGAGACTGAATAATAGTCCAGATGAAAAATGATAAAAACTTGATTGGGTGGTGATCACTGAGTGAAGAGACAGGGAGAGGGAAAATATTTTGTGGAGGTAAAGTTAACAAGACTTAACAATTGACTGGATGGAGTGGGGGCAGGGCAGAGAATGAAGTAGGGGAAAGGGTCCAAGATGGCTCCAAGGTTGAAAACTTGGGTTCCTGAGAGGATAGTGGTACCCTGAGCAGTAAAAGGGAAGTCTGAGATCAGGAAATATGACAGCTCTTGTTTTGGAGATGTTAGAATTTGACATGCTGATGGCAGGTAAAGATGTTCAGCAAGCAGCTAGAGATAAAGGGCTTCAGGAAAAAGATGGTGACTGGATGTTGAGATTTGGAAGGGATGTTCATTTCAGTTCAGTGTTGGGAAGGGGGGTGGTATAAACAACTTACTTCAGGTCTTGAAATCGTACTTTCTCTAAGGTTAGACCTGAACGCAATTCTGCTTTAGGTATTTCTGGGTCCTTGATAAAGAGGGCACAAAATGGGTAAGAAGAGACAGCTGTGAGCCTGGACTAGCCCCAGCCCTGTTTCCCTATTGTTCTTTAGCCTAAACTCTTCCCTACAAGACTTCCAGATGGGGAGTTTCCTGAGGCTTTCTCTTCTCCTCTCTGCCCCAAGTTCTCCATCCTCCTTCCCTCCCCCCCCAAAAAAGAATAGCCCTGATCTCCCAATACCCTTCCCTCCCCCCAAGTCAGTATAACATTTAATAGATCATTGCTTCAGAGCCCCCATGCCTCTAGCTCCTAGAGCATATGGTATGGAGACCAGAAATAGAGTTAGAGTAGACAGAATTCTAAACCTGGAGTCCAAGGATTTGAATTTGAATTTTCCATCTGACACTTACTACCCGGAAGACTTTGAACAAATAGATTCCTCTTGCTAGTTCTCTTTTTTCCTCATCTACAAAATGAGGTGGTTGGACCAGATGATCTCTTAGGTTCCTTCTGGTGTTCTCATTCCACACCCTATGTCTTCAGTAATCCATTACTGACCACATTCTCTTGGGCAAGTTCTTTCCTCTCTCTGGGCCTCAGTTTTCTCATTTTTGGAATGAGGGAGGCCAGAGCTGGATGACCTCTAAGGCTCTTGACCTAGAAGACTGGAATAGTTTTATTCATACATCCATCCATCCATTCATTCATTCATTCATTCATTCATTCATTCATTCATTCATTTACTTATTTTTCCTTTGTGCCCCAATTCCTGGAACACAGTAGACACTCAAGCAATGTTAGTTGAATTGAATTGAATTCTCTGGTATCCCAAGAGCTTAGATCAGATGATGTCATAGGTTGATTTGCCATAATAATTCTGTAAATGTAATAATGGGGCAACAGAGATCTTGGCAATCATCAGGCTATAAAAGTTGACCAATGTCAATGCCAGGGCCCTGATTTGGTTTTGAGTCAAGTATTTATTGAAGGGCCACTCTAAATTTATGACCCTATGACCTCTCTCTGACTCAGTTTCTGTATTTGTAACATGAAGGGATTAGATCAGATGGTATCTGAAATATCTTCCAGCTCTGAATGTATGGTCATATGACCTTTCTGGGCCTCAGTTTCCTCTTTTGTAAAATGAGGAGATTGAACTAGATGACTTCAGTTTAAATTCTATGACCCCATGTCTCTGGGAGTGTAACCCGGCTGACTGGTGGTGCCCCTGGCAGGACAGGGAAGTTGTTGGCTGAGGCTACCGTAGTTCACTGCTCAGGAGCCCTCATTAAAATTTAACATGGTTCATTTAATGCCTCATAGAAAAAAAAAAATTCTAAGTGTTGGTAAGAATGGAGACTTGTTTAATGTGTTTCCTTTAGTGCATAGCTAATGCATTTCTCTATCACCATGGAAACCAGGTCTTTCCTGTAAAATCAGGCCAAGAGAAAATGGTTGTAATTTTGCATCATTTAAGAGAATTGATTTTTTAAAAACTGTCAATAGCTCACATTTTGCTTCACAAGGGGAGGAATGAGGAGGGATGACATGTTGTGCCAGTGATTACCTGCCCATTTTATGCCCTGTCAGCAACATAAAAACTTAAACCCAAGTTAAATCCAGGAAGTACTATCTTTTTAAGCCTCCGTATTAACTTAAAGGGGTTGAAAAGCATTTCTCCGTGTCTCCAGAAGGTTAGCTGTGGGTTGAGGAGACTTGTAAAGAAGTGAGCTATTATCTTTGGTAGGTGTGGGCAAAAGTAATGAACTTGGATGTACTTTTCAGTTGCTAAAAAATATTTAGATGTTATTTTTTTAATGACCATCTCATGCAAGGCAACATGGGCGGAATTGGGAAATGAAGAAGAAAAAAGTAACAGCCTCCTTAGTCTTGTCATGCCTTCTTGACCTTTGCTGAATCATCTGAAGATGATTGTCGAATAGCTTGAAACTACTTGCCTCCCACTATGTGGCAAAGTACATGGACACCAAGCTTTGAGGTGGGCTACAAAATCAAACCATGAAAGCCTAAATTACGTACTGCTGACCTGCCCTGAGATTGTTCTATCAGTTGTGACTGCAACCACTGACCCTGGGATGGGCACATTGCTTCCCCAAAAGAGTGTGAAGTCTGCTCTCAGAATGATAAGCAGGATGGCTACAAGTTGAGTGCCCACTGGATGGAGAATGACTGGACAAATTGTGGCAGATTGCTAATGGGATGTTATGGAGTGGTAAGAACTAACAAACATCAAGAACTTGGAGGAACTTGGAAACACCTGTCTGCACTGCTATAAAATGGAGGAAATAGAACCAAGTGAGAAATTGTCAAAATGACCACAATTCAAAGGAAAACACCCTTAAAGACATCAGAATTCAGATAAATGTAAAGACCCATCTTGATTCCACAGGACAGTCAAGTCAATGGGCTTCCCTCCTCTTAGTATAGAGGTGGTGAACTGAAGGTGGAGAATATTACATTTATTGTCAGATATAGGTGATAAGTCACCTTGTTTTGCTTAATTATTTTTCTTTCTTCTGTGGTGCGGTCATATAGGAAGGGTGTTATTGTGACAGTGGTGGGGAAAAAATCAATTTCTTTTCTCTAAAAGGGAAAAAAACCCAACAGACATCATGGGCTCCTTTCTTCACTAACCCAACCTAGAAAGTGGAATATTTGAACGATTATCATTTTTCCATCCTTTTACACACGCAACTGCTTAATATCACAATATGAACAATCTTCCCAGTCAGGTCTTGTTGAACAAAAACAAAGACTGTGATTATTTCTATTGTGGAAGGAAAAATCTTGGCTCCCAGAATGAATTACCTTTGGATCATTAGAACATTGTAAAATGTACCTTTTATGGGAGTACAATAAAAAAAAAGGTTAAATGCTGCTTTGTGGATGAAAAATTAGGCAGGAAATAGAAAGACACAGAGAGATGCAGAGAAAACAGCTGTCATATCAAGCAAGCTCTTAGAAGATGTTCAGTGAATGTCAATAGGTGACCCCAAAGAATCAAGCCAACAAGGCTGGGCTCCCTTCCTCCTACTAACTTCTTGGGGAAGCGAGTAAACTAACCTGCCTCCTGATGGAAAGAACAGAACCTCTTCCTTTCACCATGGAGCAAACTGAACCATGCTCCACATCGACGAATGGTCATTGAGTCAATTTATTTTTGGCTTTCTATGAATTCATTGTTTTGCTTTGCTAACTTAACAGTTGATTCTAAAAAAAAAATAAAGTTTTATTGATGCCTGTTATTTTTGCCTCATAATTATTTCCAACTACACCCTCACTCACCTACCCAGCAAGCCTTTCCTTATAACCAAGAAAAATGGTTAAGCAAGAAACAAACAAAAAACCACAACCTATCGAGTTCCTCTGGCAGCGTATGCAACGCTCTGTACTCATAGTCCTCACTCCTCAAAAGAAAGGAGGGAGGTGTACTTCCCTATCTCCTCTTCTCAACCGAGATTAGTGATGATGGTTAAGCATTTGCCATCGCATTTGTGTTTTTTGGCCAATGTAATTTCACACATATAATATTCTTAGTTCTAATGATTATTTTTCCCTTCATGAATTCATACAATCTTTCCCATGTTTCTGTAAATTACTCATATTCATTGATTTTTATAATGCCATAATTTTCTATTGTACTCACATATTATAATTTGTTTGGTCATTGCCCAGTCAATGGGTAACCACTTGGTTTCTAGTTCCTTGGGTATAATAAAGAGTGCTACTCTGAATATTTTGGACTTTATGTGGACCTTTCTTCCTTTGACCTCCTTGGGGTCAAAGAGTATGACCCAACAGTGGAATCTCTAGGTCAAAGGGCATGAACAATTAAGTGACTTTTTGACAACTGATTTTCTGCCTAATCCATCGTATTGGGCATTGAGGAGGTCCAACGATGCCATTCTCATGGGATAACTCCAAGGCATGTAGGAAAAAAAAAACAAGACCTGTGAGATGCAAAGTGTCTTTTGAAGGTCAAACAATGGTCTACAGACAGATCCATGCAAGGCCTTTCCATCCCCAACCCTATCTTCTTTCCAACATAGGCCAAGACCTCACCTATGATCTGGATTGAGAGATATGAGAGAAAAGGTGGGTGGTCCAAGGGGATGACAAATTAGAAGCTGACCACAGTGGGGGGAAGTGGGCTAGAAATGTAGATCCTGTAGATATTTTCTTCATGAAAAAAAAAAGATGAAACTCCCAGGATGGGGAAAGGAAAACTACAATCCTCAAAAAGCAGATTATTAGGTTTGAACATTCCTGAAACTAGATTCCCTCTGGGGGTTCCATGCTATATATGTTCAACTTCATGGAGAAGCTTCTGCCACCCCTGCCAAAATGTGGGCATTAAAACTCACTCATTGCATGTGGAGAATATTCCATTTAAGAAGAGCTGTGTAATAGGAGAGTGGTAGCTTAGTCCCCTCACCCCAATCCCAAATTGTGATTTCCTCTATTTGGGTGCAAGACAAGGGTCTGGAAGCAATAGGGGGAAAGGAAGGAAAGACTCCTGTACTAGGGCAGAAAGAGACATTTATGTCCTTGGAGGGGAGCCCAATCTTCCAGGCTTAAAGACTAGAGTCAACTCTCATAAAACAAGAAGTCATTACAGGGTGAATCCCCAGAGCCTTGTTGTTCTAAGACAACCTACAAGTAACAAATGCTGGGAAAGTGAATATCTGGAAGGACAACAGGCATTAGCGTGAAGGAAAGCTATAGGCCAAGGAAATGATGGAATCTGGAACATTTGAGGTGCTTCTTAATTAATCTGGGGAGGGAGGGAAGGTGGAAAAGGGAGGCAGCCTTCCTCTACAAGAACCAGAGGATGGGAATCACCCAGCATCGGGATTAGCCTGGAGCAAACCACAACTTGGATACAAGTTATACTTTGGGGTTATAAGTATAAGCTACAGTTACAGTGAGTTTATGGCTAATATCAAAAGGATTTCATGTTTTCAGTGAGTTTTACTACTGTAACCCAGGAGTTCCTGTATCATTCCTCTTCCCTTGGTACTCCCTTGACATTTAAGCTGGGCATCCTCAGAGCCTAGTTCCTCCTGTCTACCCGACTTGTACTCTAACTGCCCTAGTATACTAAAACAGCACAAATCTCCCATCTCTGAACCTTTGCACTGGCTGTGCCCAAGGCCTAGAATGCCTGTCCCTCACCTATATCTCTTAGCTCTCCTGACTTCCTTCAAGACTCAGTTAAAATCTTTCCTTTTTCAGGATTTCTTTGCTCATGTACTGCAGTTGCTAATGCCTTCCCTTCTGAGATAATCTTCTACCTATTATGTGTATGTGTATGGATGTGTATGTGTTTATATGAATACATATTCTATGCACCTAGTTATTTACATGCAGTGTCCCCCATCAGAATGTAAAGGCCATGAGGGAAGAGGCTGTTTTTGCCTTTCATTGTATCCCTAGCACTTTGCAAGATGTCTGGCACATACTGAGCATGAAATAAATGCTTATCAACTGAGTGAGTGACTGATTGACTGTTAATTTGTGCACTGAATGATTACAAGGCTTTCAAACCCTCCTTTGCATAATTCAGCCATTCCATGAACAGCACATACTATGTGCCAGGCACTATAGAAGGTGAAAGGGACATGAAGACAAATGAAAAAGAATATAAGCTCCTTCCCTCAAGGAATTTATAGTCTATAGGGTGGGAGGTATAGCCTATGTAAAGGTAAGTAAATATAATATGTGTGTATCTATGTGCATAGATACTCATATTTGTGTGCTTATGTGTACATAAATAGCTATAGGTATATAGTTATACATAATAGTTGTGTAGGAGGCTAGCCAATGAGAGCCCAGCCCTTTATGAGCTCACAGGGCAAGCCATCCCGCTTCCTGCTGCCATCCCCAACATGGACTTTGGAACATGTACAGATAGTCTGTGGCTATGTCCTATGCACTTACTATATGGGAAAGAAGAGCCCTTTTGAAGGACAGCTGAGCCAGGGCTGGGATGTGTATACAAAATGAACTAAACAGACAAAATGCCCCCTTTCTCTCTGGGGTCGATCAGTGGAAGACATGCTCTAAGATACGACTTCAAAACTTCCCCTCCCTCTCCCATGGACCTGACCTATGTGTCTATGAATGTCTATGGTTATCTATTCTTTCCTGCTTTGGGGTGAAGGAATATTGGAGGAGGCCATGACCTCGAGAGCTCTAGAAGATCAGAAGTGCCATCTGACAAAGTTCCTTATTAGAGTTTGCCATCACTGAGCACAGTGGATTAGCCTGACCCTGAAGAAAGGTGTGCTTGACACAGCCCCAGCAGAGGATGAATCTGGAAGCTGAGATCGCATGGCCTTCATGGGTCAAGAGAGTGGCTCTCTTGACCCATGTCAAGTGGCTATGATGCATTTGGAAGGGATCGTGTTGGGGGGAATGCTTTGTAACAACAGCTTGAAGTTTGAGTCCACTCTGCTCCAGAACAAAGTGGCCTAAGGGAGAGAGGGGCATGTTTTGTATTTTCATCCTGACTTCTCAGGAAACATTCCTCTGTAAAAGCTAATTGGGATGCACTGGATATATTATATGGGGTTACTAATCACTGGGTCAATCAGATGATATAAAGGAAACAGATACTAACTGTAATTCAAAATGGAGAGAATTTCCCAGAAAAGAGGCTCATACTGAAGACATAAGGAGAAACCCGCTCCTCCTTGGGGTGCCCCAGGACCTTAAGGAGGAGGGCTACATAAGTGGGCTTCTAGGGACCTGTCACTTCAGTGTGAGTGGGAACTGGCCTAAGGACCTCCACAGTCTATAAAGGCTACATAGAGTGGTTCAGATGTGGGATGGGAGAGACATTAAGAATCAGAGAGACCAGGAAGGCCCTCATTTAGGAGCGGGCACTTGAATCAAGTCTAGGCTGAAGTTCCAAGGAATTTAGAGCATTCTCATCTAGTGAATTTTAATCAGGGAAAATACTGTAGGCAGGGAAGACAGAATGCAGAATGTCAGGCATGAAAAAGTCAAAGGATCAAATTATTATTATTATTATTATTATTTATATATGACTTTAAAGTTTGTAAAGTACTTTATATATGTTAAACTCATTTGATTCCCACAACAACCTTGTTGAGGTAGGTGCTATTATTATCCCTAATTCATAGATGAGGTAACTGAGGCACAGAGAAGTTGAGTGATTTATCCAGGGTCACAGAGCTAGGGATTGTCAGAGGCAGGATTCAAACTCAGGTCTTCTTTACTCCAAGCCTTCTGCTGTATCCACTACCCCACCTAGCTGCCTCTGGTTTGACTGGAATAAAGAAAGCATGGAGGAGAATAATGTTTAATGAACCTTGAAAGAAAGTCTGGGGCCAGGCTTTGTTTCAGGGAATGTCTTGGTTTCAGGGTCCATTAGCTACTTCCTGGGTGTTCCATGGACACAAGTTCCTTGAGCACCAAAACTTTTCTTTCTGGCTTTCTAGAAGCCAAGGATGTAAGCATCCCCAAGAACAAGATGAAGGTAAGTCATTGAACCAGAGACTCAAGGATTCAGAGCTGGATGGGACATTGGAGGTCAGTTAGCCCAAACACTTTGCTGCATAGACAGAGAATATGAGGTTCCAAAGGGGGAGGTGACTTGGCCCAGGCCCAGCAGATAGTAAGGAGCAGAACTGGGGTGAGGACTCAGGTAAGATCCCATCTAAACCCTAAGACCTTTGTCCTGAAGGAAAGATTCCCATGTGGTCCTCACCCACCAAGGAGGCCACCCAGCTGAAGTGCTACAGAATTTCAGAGACATGTCTAATGGGACCCTCACCAACAGAGGTCGACCCAAACTCCTTGGCAAAGATTCCTACTTCCGCCTGGGTTTTTGCACAAACATTTTTTTTTCTGCCACTGAGAAAAGCACATAAAAAGAGGTGTGCCTCCTGAAAATCAAACAGAGAGTCAATAAACCAGGCAAACTGGGCTGTGATTGAGATAACGCTAGAGAATCTAAGAGTAGGAAGTCACGTAACTTAAAAAAAAATCGCTGCTATAATGATCGGTTTGGAAAAAAAAAAAAGTAGATGGAAAGAATTTGGAAGGTAACAACTTCCAGATGGGCCTGGTGGTGAAGATAGCTATATATAGAGAAAGAGTGGCTAATTAGTTCCTGGGTTGAGGCCCCTGGTCTCTGGTAAGTGAGTGATTGTATCACGGTGGTTTAGTTCAATACTGGGGGATACGTACCACATAGAGAGTAAATTAAGTATTTCATTCTTTTCCAAGCAAAGGGAATTGCTCAACCTTAATATAATTAATTAAAGCTCAATGAATGTTTAATTTAGTTCTGGTGGTCCTCTTTGGGACACAATAGCCTCTTTGTCTTGACCAAGATGGCAAAGAGAGAGCAATGAGAAAGAGAGTGAGCTAGGGTTAGTCAATAACTACGATAAACGCTCAAATACACCGAGGCTGGCTCCCACTCAAATGGTACTTTCTGAGCAGTCCAACAGATTCCCCTGCAAGGCAGAACACAGCCCATTCTAGGTTCACCATGAGGCCTCACTCCTTTCCTTGGGCACCCACAGTCCCTGGCTGCTCTGTTAAAATTCCATTCTTAGATGCGCCTTGGCCAAGTGAAAGAATTAGCTTTCCCTGGCATGTCCGTGGAAACTCTGGCAAGCTCTGCATGCCCTTTCTGGCTAGGAGTTCAAAGTACATAGAAGTGAGATTGGGGTTGGAGGCTTGAATGTCCCATCCAAAAACCTGCCCCTGATTGATTTTGGCAGGTCATAAATGACCCCCTAGTATGATGGTCAGACATTACTAGAGCTATCGATACTTCCTTTCACCTTTCGAAAGCCTTCTTCCAGAATTGGAATTCTCAGGATGTTTGGTTGGGAACGCATTACTCTGCTATTATGAGAGTCTCTAAATGACCATCCTTGACTAGGCTGGCTTGAGAGAAATCCTAAGAGCATCATCCTTGGATGGGCCAACACACACAATCCTTGTGCAGCTATTCTTTGGTTGGAAAAGTGGACCAAGGGAAAAGGTGTGACACAGATGTTGCTCTGTGGATGGCCCCCCCGATATGCCTGCAATGCAGTGGAGAGTGCACAGCTGGCAAGCAGCCCAGAACCCATTCGTAGACCCAAGAGACACTTGTTTCCCAGCTCAATCAAGGGCTGAGCTCTGACTTAAGTGGTAGGGAGGAGAAGCTAGAACGGAGAGGCTCTTGGGGACCGGGCTGTGGATGCCTCTAGGGTTTGGGCAATTTTCAGGGATCTGGTCCAATTTACTTTTAATCTGCTGAAAGCCATGGGACCATGGGACTTTAAGTCTGAGATGAAATTTGGTGAGGCAATAGTCACTGGCCTGGCATGCACCTCTTAATCTTTTGAAGCTAGTTTGCGCTCAAGTCAGGCTCAAGAGATGGTGATCTATAACCTCAAATCCATTTTGGGTTGGCCTTAGGGTACCTGTTTTGGCCTTGAGTTAACTATACCATTTTTGAGGGATTGTTAAGAAGCTGAGTTGACCTTAAGGACAACCCAGAGCTTTGCAGTGGCCCTGGGGCTAGCTGAGCAATTGTTGGTTCTAACATGGTAGGATGACTCCTGAGTCAATCCGGTCCTTTTAGAGCTGGTAGAAACCAAACCAAGAGTTGGAGAAGCATGGGTGGGGGAGGGAAGATGAGCTTTAAGACTATTCACCTGCCTAATTTTACCCCTGGCCTTTAAGAGAATGATACCTCTTTCTCAACAGGAAATCAAATACCTTTTCTTTCATGAATGGGAGCATTGATTATGTGGCTATTGACATGGTAGGAAGAGTTTCATGGCCTCAAAGAATGTCACCATCATTCCCTAACTCTCTCCGAGTGTAGAGGCTGCCTCAGTTGCTCCAATGAAGAGTTGTTTTTGAAAGTGAGTGAAACTAGACGGAAAGAAAGTAAAGAAATATAGAGGTTCAATAGGGAAACAAGTCAGTGCAAGCCCAGCTTCCTGCTCCTAAGGGGCTAGGTAGGCCATAGAGAAAGAAAAAAAGGCAGCCTCTAACCTGTTCAGTCCCTTGCAGATAATTTCAGAGTTTCCATTTTGTTAAGCTGCTAAATCGATGTCGCGTTCTGGTTATGAGCACGTTCTCTTATTCTGTTCCCCTTGGCACAAACAGACTGAGCTGTGATGGAGGGGAGAGAGTTGGAGGAGGTTTGGATCCCAGCTATCCCACATAGCACTTATATGACCTTGGGGAAGGCATCAGGTTGCTCATCTGTAAAATAAAAGGATTGGACCAAATGATACTTAAGATCCCTTCCATCTCTAGACTTATTATCTTCAATTGAATCCCTCCTCCTCATGAAAGACCTTCAACGATATGGAGACAATTATTATAACAAGTATATGAAAATTAAAATAGTTCTCATTTACATAGCTCCTTGAGGTTTGCAAAACACTTTATGTGTGTTGTCTCATTGGACCCTCACAATAACCCAGTGAAGTAGGTGCTATTCTTATGCCCATTTCATAGATGAAGAAACTAAGGCTAGGAAAAGTAAAGGGAGCTCAGGGTCACACAGCTGCACAGTATCTGAGGTAGGATATGAAATCAGGTCTTCTTGACCCCATGCTCAGCACTCTTATCCATCGTACTACATCTTCTCCTCCAACTCTGACAAGTCTCTTCTCCAGGCTAAACATCCAAAGTTATCTCAACTGATCTTCCTATCAAAGAATTTGGAATCCTCATCAGACCCTCCACCATCCTCATAACTTGACTTTAGATGCAGAACAGCCCATCAATGTCCTGATAAATGTACATTCAGAACTGAAGGCAAGATGCCTGATGCATTCTAACCTTTCTAAAGAGCAGGTCTGAGCTTGCCATCGTCCTAGTCATGAAACTGCAATGACTCCCTCCAGAATCCAATGTAAAATCCTTTATTTGGCTTTTCGAGGCCTCTATAAGCTGGTCTCGGGCAATATTTCCGGTCACCTTACACCTCACTCCCCTCCCTTACTCTGAGATGCAGGGACATCAGTGTGCTTGCTGGTCCTTATACAAGAGACTCCCTCTTCCTATGTGACATTTTATCCCTCATGCCTGGAAAACTCTTCTTCCTCATTCCCACTTCCTGGCTTCCCTGCCTTCCTTCAAATCCCCACCTTCTACAAAAAGCTTTCTCCAGTCCCCTTAAATGCTTTATTAAGGTACTTTCTTAAAGTGCCTTCTCTCTGAGATTATCTCCAATGTATGTCGTATCTATCTTCTTTGTCTATAGATGTTTACGTTTTGCATCCCTCGTTAGGTTGTAAACTCCTTGAGGGCAGGATTAGTTTTGCCTGCATTTTATCCCCACTGCTTAGCACAGTCCTTGACACATAGCAATCCCTTCATAAATGTCTGTTGACTGAATGAGCCAACATCTTGGTCAGACTAGCTCTTTGTTCCCAATAGCTCTGCTCCCCCTAGATTCACCCTAGCATCAGTCTTTTTGGCTGCCCTGCTCCCCTATAGGCTCAACACTTCTGATGCTTACAGTTCACTAAGACCCTCTGCTATTTCTCCAAGACCTGTCACCACCCACTGCTCCCTTTTTCCCCCCCTTCATGTAGGAGGCCATGTGTAGATCCATCTACTATAATACAGAGCTACTCAAATGGTTGTGGAGCTCTTGAAGTCTTAGCATAAAAGATTCTGGTTAAGGCTAAAGACTGATAGCTCCACACTACCATGGAGTTAATGGGCAAAATTGTGAAATATCTTGGTTAAATTTTAGACCACAAACCTTAGCAACACATGGCATAGGGTAATTACATGCTAGCTATTCTGTAAGAATTTCACAAAAATGTTGGAATTTTAATTCAATCCACCGTTTACTTATTGGTTGACTAATTCAACAAGCCTACTATGAGCCAAGTACATATATGTGTATATATACAGATCTATGTACATGATATATATGTCTATAGATGGATGGACAGATGAACAAACTGATAGAAATAGATAGACAGATGGACAAATGGACTTATGGATCAATAGATAGACAGACAGATGGACAAATGGGCTTATGGATCAATAGATACACAGATGGACAAATGGACTTATGAATCAATAGATAGATACTCAGATGGACAAATGAATGGACAGAGAGAGAGATACACAGCTGGACAAATGGACTTATGAATTGATCAATAGATAGATGAACAAAGGGATGGACAGAGATAGATAGATAAATCTGTGAGTACCAAGTATACACAATTTAATGTCAATAAGACAGGAGCTTGAGCCATAAGGAAACAGGCACCATCTACAAGGTGGTACCTGACCTGGGCTTCAAAGAAAGGCAAGATTCTCCAAGGTAGAAATGAGGAGGTTGTACACTCCAGTTGGGGAGGACCAATGGTACAAAGTCAGGCTAGTAGGAGATAGAAGGTCACATGCCAGGAGAAATTGGCAGGCCAGTCTAACAACAACAGAGAGCGTGTGAAAGGGAGTAAAGGGAAATGAGTAAGAGAGAGGCCAAGCTTTGGTTCTGTCGAATTTTATTTTCCATTCTTTTTATTATCTTTGGCCAATAGCACTTTTCCCACACAAGGAGGGGATCTTACATGCAGAAGTCACACTATACCATATATAGAGGCTGAAGGGGGCTGGAGGGGTGATGACTGGGACAATGGAAACACCACCATGCTTTTAACTGAGCACCAAAGGAGAGAAACATCCCCAACTTTTGCCATGTTGGAGGCTAAGAAAGCCCCGTGACAATTGTCATGGGGTTTTCACCGCTTCCATAACTTTTGCCTTCCATACCTCTCCATTAATGCTTTTGTTGGGCTGTGTGGTCAAGGGATGCTCCAGGCAAAATTAGGGACTTGGTGGGAGCTTGATAGGCCTTGTTCCCCCACCCCCACCCCCACCCCCACCCCACCCCTCCCGACTTTCTGAGATCCTCTCCTTACATCTAATGGCTTTCTCAAACAAAGGGTTCTCATGCTACCCCCTAGGTACCCACCTCCCATCTCCCATACTTTAGTGCTCTCACTGAGGCTCCTCCCGACCTTCCATCCCTTCCTTCTTCCTGTCAGAACTCCTAACCAACAGAAGAACATGTAATTAACTCATCCCTATGAGGTATTCACCATTATCCACATGGGGCTCCACTGGAGAGGAAATAGTAAAGACAGTCAATGGCCTGAGAGTCACACTAGCCCTGCCTCAGGCACTAACCTTTTGGGTGACCTTGGGGGGGTCACTTGTCCTCTGGGAGCTGACATTCCCTTATCTGAAATGTGACTCCTGTCTACCTGCCCTGCCACCCTCCCAGGATTGTTAAGAGGAGCAGATCAGGTGCTGGATGCCAGAGTGCTTTGAGAGGTGTGATACAATATAGAAATGTAAGGGGTCATGAGGATGGAGAGATGGAGGTTGGAGTGAGTACAGGATGGAAGATGGAGAATGGAAGGCAGAGGATGAAAGGTAGGAGATGAATGACTGGGAGGCTGCAGCTGAAGAAGAACATAAAGGAAGGAGCAGGTCCATGTTTGTCTTTGTATTTCCGGCAGTGAGACAGAGCACACAAAGGGTCGGAAAGACCTGGGTTCAAATCCTGCCTCTGACACATACTGCCATGTGACTGTGGACAAAGGACTTTTTCTCTTGGTACCTTGAGACCCTCTCTACCACTCTTAAGTTAAGTTATATGGATTAGTCCACCATCAACAGTTGATGACTCTCATTGGTAAAAGGAGTTCCCACTCTAAGAGTTGTCTGCATGAATTGAATCACAGGGTCAGCCCCCTCTCCTCCCAATTCCAACACCCAACATAGCATCTGGCACCTAATAGGTGTGTCATCAAGGCTTGTGGAATAGAACCCAATGATGGCTAGGATAAGACCCCATCCCCAGAAGGAAGAATTGCATTTTAGAAGAGGAGGCAAGGAGACACCATCAGTTATTCCAAACGAAGAATGCTCTAATGATTTGTTTCCAGCCACAATAGGTAGGAGTATGGAAGAGATTTGGGGATAGGAGACAGTCCTTCATTTATACTTTGAATCGATGATGTAGGCAGCTGCTTAAGTCTAATGTCAGAGGTAATCTTAATGATTCTGTTTGTTTTGGAATTTGTAAAGAAGTTTAGGATTTACACTGTGTGAGTGTGTATGAGTGTGTGTGCATGTGTTTGTATGTGTGTGTGTATGTGTGTGTATATGTATGTGTGTGTGTATGTGTGTGTATATGTATGTGTGTGTGTGTGTACACAACACATTATTCAGCTGTTTTAATCATGCCTGACTCTTCATGACCCCATTTGGAGTTTTCTTGGCAAAAATACTGCAGTGGTTTGTCATTTCCTTCTCCACCTCATTCTGAAGGTGAGGAAACTGAGGCAAACAGAATTAAGTGCCTTGCCCAGGGTCACAAAGTGTCTGATGCCAGCTTTGAGATGAGTCATCTTTGAGATGACTCCAGGCCTGGCATTTTATCCACTGTGCCACCTAGCTGCCCCATGTGTATATGGTCATGTTGGTGGAATGTAAGCTCCGAAGGGCAGGACCTGTTTCGTTTTTGTCTTTGCTCACCCAGGGCCCGGCACAGTGCCTAGAACACAGCAGGCGTTTAATAAGTGTATGTTGGGTCAAACTGAATGTTTGTGCAACTGTGTGCATGTGTAGTATTGTGTGAAATGTGAGGACTTTGACCAAGGCCGAAGGTGTTTCTCCGTGGGGTTGTTGTTGTTTTATTTCCTTTTAAAGATTAATCCCCACAGGGAGGTCAAACACAATCGCTCTGACCACTTGAAACCCCAAGTGAAGGAAGGCTGCAGAATGAATGCAGAAGTCATAATGGGAGATGGGCAGAGAAGTCACAGGATACCATTTCTCAGAAGGCAAGCCCATCCTTTGGTGTCAATGGACAGATGCAGGTAAAGAAGCATCTATTTGGTCACCGGTTAATAAGTGACTGACCGTGCACAGCAGGGAGAGGAAAGCTATTGTTTCTGTCTTCCAGACTGAAGACAGTCTCATCACGCCAGAATCAGGAAACCCACTGCCGGGCAACACTCTTTGTGAAGGGTAGAGGGCATGAGGGAAGCCCTCCTCAGTCCTCTGATGCTCCACAGTGAGGGTATCCGGGAGGCAACCGAAGGCTCTCCCCCCCATCCATTCCCATTGTCTCTTCTGTCATGGAAGATTTAATCAGAGGCTGGCTTCAATCCAATTCAATTTAGTAAGCACCCATTGAATACAGGCTGTGTGCATGCACTGGGGAAACTGAGGCAAACAGGACTGTCCCTGCCCTCCAGGACCTTCTGCTCCATCAGGGAAACACACCATTTTACAAAAGTATATCCAAAGGAAAGGCAAGGTGGTCTTCTCCAGAAGGAGACATGGACAGCTGGGCTGGATGAGGGAGATTTGGGCAAAAGCATCAAACGTTTGGGGATTCTGACCCTTCTACATTCCCTGACAGCCAGTGGCTGCATCCATAAGGAAAGAAGGTCTTTAGTAAAACTCTTCAAATGGCAGGTGAATCAACTAGGCAAAGCCAGCCAGGGCCTTCAGAACCAAATGAAAACGGGCGTTGGATTATCCGTGCCTCTTCACCCATCCTTTAATCTGGGTGGATCTGCACCAACATTTACTGCCGGCACGTGGCCCTGCTCTTTGGGCTTGCCTTCAGTTTTGCCATGAGAACATTAACAATTCCTATCCCCAAGGCAAGGGTCACTGGCTTCCTTCTCAACATTATTTCCCAAATCTCAAAATAAGTATGGAATTACCATCCTACTCTTGAACTACATTTTCTAATCTTCACATGCATTTGTTGACTGATGGTATCCCATTTAGACCTCACAATCCTCCAAGGCATAGCCACAAGTCACTTGGGTTCATGATGATAATATTGTTCCCATTTGACAGATAAACAAACTGACACTCAGAGGAATTTAATGATTTGACTGCGGTCACATTGCTTATAATTGTGCCCCCATCCCCTAGCCTCCAAGTCAATTGCTTTTTGTACTCCCCATCTGGCATCTGAGGAAACTGGGACATAGACAGTTTAGGGTCTCTCCCAAAGTCAAGCAAGTAGTAGAGCTGGGTCTTCCAGAACTCAGGCCCCCTGACACCCAGAAGAGTTCTCTTTCCATTACTCAATCACCCTCTTTCCTTGGTTTAGAATCTCAGGCCAAGCATATCAACAGCACACCAGAAATGCCCTTTTACTAAAGGATTGTGGGCCAGACGCAAGCCTGGATTCTAATCTCGTTTCTGCCATTAAGTGAATTGACCTGTCAAGGTCTCTGTTTATCCTTTTCTATTAAACAGGTCTGTGGCCAAACCACCCAAAACATGCTTGATCTTCTTTTGTCTAGGAAGCTAAACAGAGTCAGGTCTGGTCAGGACTTGGATTGGAGATGGCCTGAGATGATGTGTGCTTGAGGAAAGACAGAGAGATGTGGTGGGAGGAGCACTGGAGTCAGAAGAGATTAGTCCAAACCCTGCCTCTGTCCTCACTCCTATCTATGTGACTTTGGGCAAGTCACTCATCTTTTAGTTTGTGTCCTCATCCTTAAAGTGAGAAGATTAGGCTAAGCCTCTAGACATACCAAGACCCTACAGAGAAATTTCAGGTCTGAGAAAGCTGAGATCCAGTGAGGGTGAGGGACTCATGAAAGGTCACATGAGGAGGAAGCACCCCAGGTGAGATTTGAACTCAGGTCTTCTGACTCCACAACCTGAGCTCTTTCCACTGGATCACACTGCCCTCATGGCTTGGGCCATATGCTCTCTCAAGTTCTTTCCTATGTATATCTTCTTACTAATTCTATGAGAAGCCTCTATTAAGGAGCCAGAAAGTGTTCGTGTATTTCCCTTCCTTCTGCCTTTACTTCCTTAATTTTATAGATATTTTTCCTCTAATAATTCATTCCCTTTTCACTTGTGAAGCTGATGTAGAGCACCAGGCATTCTGTCACCTGGATTGAATTTAGTCCAAAGTAAGACTAAACCTTGGAAGGTTTGCCACAAATTCTTATTATTCCAATCTCAATGCTAGCCATGCCCTAATCCCCACCATGTCTATTCCTTTCTTAGGAGGACGCTGGTGGTAATGTGGCCCCATCACCAGCTCCACATCGACTGGGAGTCTAGACTTACAGGGTTAAAGCCAGCCATGCACATGGTAGGCTTTACATGTCAAGCCAAGGAAACCAGAAGAGTGCTGGTGTAACTTTCAATGGAGGGGGTTTGTCAGCACTTAGCAAACCTGGCCCCAGCTTCCCAGTTTGACCAACTTCCTCCCCAATGCTTGATTGTCCTCCACAATGTATGATTTAAAACAAGATCAAAGATGGCAGTTAGAAATGACATCATGCCATGTTCCAGACATGAAGATAATTTTTATAAGTCTGCCACCAGGAGAGGAAGTTCATATTCTCCGAATGCATTTTACGTATGCATGGAATTTCTCAGCATATCATATCCATAGATTACCTTGAAGTTACAAAGAACCTATGTATGACACACAAATAGATGGTGCCTTATTTATTGGGACCAGCTTGCTCTCTTTCTATAACCTTGTCTGGCTTCCACCTATTAGATTCTGTCAATGTGGGCTGTCATATAAGCCCAGATACAATTCATACATAGAAAAAAAAATCATCTTGAGAAGCCATTTGGAATCTCTTCTAAAAAAAAAAAAAATGTACAAGTCGCCATTTTTCTGAAAGAATGGGTCCAGTTAAACATTTCTATGAAGAAAGGTCAATGGATTCTCAGGAGACCCTTCAATTAATCAGGCAAGTGATCCATGTGCATTTATTAAGTGCTGACCATGGGTTGAGTGTTGTGCCAAGCACTGGAGATACAAAGAAAGGCCAAATCATCCCTGCCCCGGAGAAGCTTCCATTCTAAAGGGAGAGACAACATCCAAATGATTATGTACCTTCAAGATATTTCCAGAGTAAATAGGAGACACTGATACAGGGGTGGAGTGGGGTGAGGTGTGGTCAGGGGAAGTATAGCCAAACTTAGGCTGCCCTACTGCCATCCTTTTTGGACACATCTCCTATCTTGCCTCATCTATGACCACCTCATTATTTTCCATTTTTGGCAGGGATTGGATGATTGTTTTTGTAGTATTTCTCACATCCACTCCTTTCTCCCCCATTCATACATCTCTCCTCTGAGTGCAGGCTATCATTACCCCTTGTTAGTATTATTGTAATAACCTTCCGACTGGTGTCCATGCCTTCCGTTTCCCCCTTGCCTAGACCATCCTCCACAGAGCTGCCAAAATGATGTTCCTAAAACACAGAGCTGAGCATGCCCCTCTCCCACTCAAAGACTTGTACTGTGGGGATACACTGCAAACTCCTCAGCCACGTGAGCCCTCCACAGTCTGGTTCCTATCTCCCTTCCTGGGCTTATTCCACATGACTCCCCTTCATGCATTCTCCATTCTTGGCAAATTACCTAGTTAGTTGTTCCCTGTGCCTGCCACTCTGTCTCTTATCTCCAGGCCTTTGCACCAGGCTTAACCTGCACTCTATCCTTGCATCCAACTCATAGAACACATCATTCTTCAAAGCACAACTCGGGAGGCCCCTCCTACACCCAACTATCCTGACGGCCGCCATTTGTGTTACACATTCTCTTTCTCATGAAATTCTGTTGTGTTGTGTTGTCTTTCCTCATTCCTGGTCAAGTTGCACCCCCTAGATAGAATGTAAACCACCTGCGGGCAGGGGTGATGAAGTCTTTGTCTTTGAGTCTCCAGTGTTTGGCACACTGTCAGAACTTCATTCCTGTTTGTTGATTTGAATTGAAAACACTTATTTGAGTTAAGAACAGGAGAATCTTTTGGTAGTTTTAATATTAATTGAGTGACCAAGTTGTGGTATTGATATAAAAAATATACTACTTGTCAGTGTTGCTATCTTAAGAAAAATGATTTGGGTATGAATGAATGAATGAATGAATGAATGAATGAATGGAAAAGACTTTGACAACTGCTTACTGTGTCAACAGCACTGTGACCCATCTGAATTGCTTACTTTAAAGGGCTTAAGGCAGGACATGATTATGATTAGCAGGAACTGACCCAATGGCCAACCCAAAATCACCAACTTCTCTCACCTATAACCTTAGGGAACAGAAGGCATATGGCACCTACTGAGGCAGTTATATTAAAAAAAACTTAAGGAAAGTTTTTTTTTCTTCTATTTTCCTTTCTAAACCCTAGGCTATTGGACAACAGTATCTTGTTCATGTGGTTTCTCAAGAAAAATGATGCCATATTTCCTGCCCTGTACCCCAGCAGCCAGAAGGGTCTTTGTCAGCTCATCTGCATGACCCCCCTACCCAAGAGTCTATCCTTAGAAAGTCTTCTTAAGTGACCATCATTTAAAAAGCCATTTCCAACATATAATTCAGCAAATAGACTCTCCTGAAGGACATTAAGGAATGAAGATAGGACAACATATGAGAAGAGGATTCTAAAGATGAAAGATGATGAGAAAGGAATTACATGATCATTCTTTCTTCTGTTCTTATAATGCAGTGGGTCTCTTTTAACTTTTAAGTCAAGAGTCAACTCTACCTGGCTTTCAGAGAACTCTCCAATGTGGCCTACCCATCATGGCACCATAAGGAAAGGGGGAGACTTGTAGTCAGGAAAGACCGAGATTCAAATCTTGATCCTAGAACATGGGGTGGGAGCATGTGTGTGTGAATGTGCCCCTCTCCGCACATAACATGTATATGCATATACATGTATGTGTATGTATATGCACATGAATATGTATATGTAACCTTGCTGGGGCAGTCATAGAGCTGAGCTATGCTCCATGTTCTGGGTTGTCAGAAAACATGAACCTTGAGGGACTTGTTCTGATAATGCCAAACTGAGGTGAACATGAAATGGCTCTTTAGCAATGCCACAAACTGTTTCATGTTTTGATACTTTAAGCATATACCTCCCAAAAGAGTACAACGGGAGCCACAGGTTACTGTATCACTTTTGAAGTCTTCATCAAGAAGAGCTTTGAGTCTTTCATGTGGAGGAAATAAATAGCTGTCCTATACCTACACTGGGGAGGTACTGCCTTTCTACTCCCTTTTGGAGAGTCCCAAAGTATGATAAACCCATTTTGTTTAAGTGATATTCTCTGGGGCTCCAGGGTGGGTGACTTAAAGAGTCAGAGACAATGAGAAGGAATCTGAACTCTCTTTAGAGACTAGTGTCCCTGGAGTCTGATCCAGAGACTTGCACATGCCCACAGCTGGGGCCCCTTAGCAGCAGAGTCCCCTGACCCAGGCCTCACACCCCCTCCCCCAAACAGCAGTGGTCTGTGGTTGCATCCATTTTTATTATTGCTAGGGTGTAAGCTCCTTGAGGGTAAGGGTTACAGAAGTGGCATGCTGAGGGGGAAGAATAGTGAAGCTGGATTCAGGGGACCTGGCTTTGAATCCCAGCTCTCCTACTTCCTACCTATATGACCTTGAACAAGTCACTTAACCTCTCTCTGGCTCCCAGTTTTCTCATCTGTAAAACAGGGGAGGGGGTTAGAGTAAATGGTCCCTGGGGTTCCTTCCAACTTAACACCTAATATATGCTGCTCCTCTGATTTCTATCCCAATGGGCAGCATGGAGCATAAAGGGCTGGCTTACATGCTTCTGCTGCCATGTCTTTTAGGATTCCCATGAAGGCACAGCTTTGGAACAGCAGGGATCCTCGCTGTACTCACTGAGTCACATTCTCCTTGCCTGAGGCTCATACAGCTAGGGCAATGAGACAGATCTAGAGACCAGACTCTGATTCAAACCAGTAGGTCTCCCCATCTGCCTACACAATCCTGATTGAAGCTGGGATTCCCAGCCTCACCTCTCCTGATGGAAACAGGACCAAATTCCAGAACCTGAACATCAATAAGGAGGTCAGAGCCTATCAAACCACTCCCCACCTGGGCAAGACTTCTCTCCATGGCATACCCGGCAAGCTGGCGCCTCACTTTTGCTTGAAGATTTCTGGAGGGGAAGGGGAGGGCATGCTACTTCTGGGACCAGCCTATCCCACACAGAGAGCACTACCTAAATCCAAAATGTGCCTAATTGTACCTAACAACATTGCTCAGAGTTCTGCCCTCTGGAGGGAAGCAGAAAAGGTCTAGTGGGAGTCATTAAAGCAACAGTCTTTATAACAATCGAATTGAATTCCACAACCATCTCCCAAGGAAGAATAATAACCCTGGGGTGACCCTGGCAAGGTACTAAGCCTCTCCATGACCCCTGCACCTTTCTCAGACTCTAAGTTAAAGAGGAGTTGCCAATATAACTTGGCAAAGTGAGATCCCACATGGAAAAGATCACAGGTCTGGACTAAAAATAAAACGGAAAAACCCAAAGACAATAATGTCAGACACATTACACTCACTCACCTTCTCCACGGGGCTAGTGCAATAATTAGCCGGAGATATTGACTGGGAAGCTCTCTGAAAAGAACAAAGCAGTTCCCAGCTGTAGGGTGTAATTGGGAGTTGGGCTAATCATAAATGAGGCAGCTTCCTAAAGGAATTCACTTTGGGTATTTGGCAAATTGTTATTAGCCCTTTTGTGTGTTGGGCTGGAAGCTTAAAAAGATGCCCGTGATTTATTTCTCTGCTTGAGCCCAGACAGCTTCTACCTTTGAACTGAATTGTGAAAGTTATTCCCGCAGGGAACAGACGCTGCTTCCATCAATGGGCATGTTTCTGACATTACATCATAGGAAATGGAGTGAGCTTGGTCCTTCCTCCCTTTAATGGGGGCTGTTACTGTTATTACTGATCTTATTATGTTCAATTAAAAGGTGGCTCAAGAATGAGTGATGATTACAGAAAAATTCCCCAAACAGCCAAGCCGGAGCATGCCTCTGTCCACTCACGAAACCACCCAGCAGAGAGACCCATGTTCTTGAGCATCACCTATCCATACAGGTTAATAAGGAAATGGATGTTATTGCAAAGCACTTTGCAAAACTGAAAGGTCTAATCTATATAAATGTTATCTATGATTACTGCAGCACTTTTTTGTGTTGAGCTAAGAACAGGAAACAAAGTGGACACCTACCTAATAGGGAATGGCTGGTCCCACTGTGGCAAATGAATATCATGAAATAGCATTGTGGATTGATATCATTGGTGTTTATGAGGAATTAGAGAACCTTGGGAAGATTTGCATGAACTGATGCAGAGTAATGTAAGCAAAACCAGAAAACCAACATACATAATAATCACAATGACATAAGTTAAAAGATCACTAAGATGAGGTCAAGCTTCGGGTGACTAATAATCAATAACCAATGTTGTTTTCAGAGAACATGCATCCTTATGGTCAGTAGAGAGGTGTAAGAGGCCAGGGGCAGAACGTTGCACACCTTATCCAATGCAGGTGCTAAATTGGATGTTTTCAATTAACTTTTTCTTTGCTACAAGGGAGGGTTCAATTCTAGGGCAGCAATCGGGCCTATCCAGAAATGACTTTTATATAAAAACAGATCCCTTGAACTCCCGGGGGCCATGCTTCTATACCTCAACCATCTCCTGCCCTGACACATCCCACTTCTACTTTTTCTAACTTCTGCTCAAAGAACTATAATCACCTCAACACTCCCATTGCCTCTGGAAAGGACTTGTCAGTCAAATGCTCCAATGTTTCATTCACCAGCCCTGTGCCTTCCCAGACCAAAACACTCTTACCTGAACCCACCCCCTTCCTATTAGGAGCTAAGCTCCTTGAGGGTAGAGACTCTCTTTACTTTTGCATTTGTGTGCCCAGAGCCTAGAACAGTACCAGACACTAAGTACTTAATAAGTTCTTCCTTCCTTCTTTCCCTCCTTCCTTCCTTCATTCTTTTCTTCCTTCCTTCCTCCCTCCCTCCTTTCTTTCTTTTGTTCCTTCCTCTCTTTCTTTCTATTCCTCTCTCTTTATTTCATTTGCATTGGGAATCAATCAACTCTCATTAAATGAACTGGGATAGATTCCAGTTATCAGAAGCCTGGTGAGTTCCTGTCCAATTCTATATCCATGATCCAATCATCCTGAGATGCCCAGTGACTCTCATTTTGACATCTTATAAGAGTGCCTCATTTTTTTTTCCTTTTGGGAAATAATATAAGAACTGGTTTTCCCATTGAATTAAGCTTTCCGTGTGCAAATAATTGGTCAACTGGGAACTAGATGCAGACCCCAGATCCCTGCATGTTGTCCCAAACAGGTGAAGTATGTCCTCTCCTAAGTTTCCACAGCCTCTAATTTGCATCCACTACACATTTATCCAAAGATTTTTGTCTCATTCTCGTGCTTACAATAGCTCATGGCTTCAGATTGTCTCCTGAAATGAAATTTTCTCTACCACTTAATTATACCGTGCCATTATTCCCCCATCCCCAAATAGCTGCAGATCTCTTCCACATAGCTTGGGGAGGTCTTGGCAAAGCTTGATCTGACAGGGGAGCTTCACATCTGCATATTTGGAAATGTGGTCATATAACGGGAGAATGGTATGCAGAAGCAGAGGCACTCACAAGAACGGGTTTTGGAAAGAAGGGACACAGAAGTCATCCATCAAATCCAATCCCTGCCTTTTACAGATTAGAAGAGAAGGGTGAGTGATTTCTCTTTTTCTTGATGAAACAAACCGGTTATTTCATGCAAACCAACCATCTTGTGCATGGTATGTTAATATAATAGTGTGGGCATTGCTGTAAGAAGCACATATGCTTTATGCCTTTATTTGCATGGCTTTTTTATTCTTTATGGATGCTTGTGGGACAAGGAGAGGAAACATGGTGTAGTGGATTGTGAACAAGCCTTGGGATCAGGAAGATCTGGGCTCAAGACCCGCCTCTGACATATGTGGGCTGAGTAACCCCAATTAAGTCCTCTCATCGCCCCCACACAACTTTAAGACTATCAGTTGCAGAGCAGGTGGTGATCAATATTGGCAGAAGGAGTTTCCTCACTGGAAAGTACTAAGACAAAGAGAATCCCAGTTCTGGAGCCAATTACAGGTTGCAGTGACAGACTCCCTTCTCAGAGGAGGCTCCTGGTGGGACTGGTGGTATTTCTCACCAATGTTCTATATTTGCATTAGGGCATGGGGGAAGGATTTGTGACCATGTCTAAGTAACACCATCACAGTCAGAAGCAGTATAGAAAAGTCTAGGTACCAGTAGTTATCTCTTTACAGGGCCAGAGAGGTTTGATAAATCATCCCCTATATTCATCGGTTCCCAGGCAATTAATTTACTGGCTCACTTACCCTCTTCAAGGATATGATCTTTTGCTAAGCTGGGTCTTAGAATCTGATAGAATGCCAGGTTTATTTTAACTTTTTGCCTTCCATTCTTGGGGGAGTAAAAACTGAGAGAAAAACATACATAGATGCATGGGCAACTCTGTTATTCAGAGTTGACCAGGAATAAGATAGTGTAGTACGGTAGAAGAAAAAAAACAACAACAACAACAAAAAAAAAACCATTGGACTTGGCAAACACTATGTTCAAATTTAACCTCTGACCCGGCCTAGTTGTGAGACCCCTGGAAAGTCTTAGAGACATAGTTAAAGTGTTCAAGTTTTTACTTCTTTGGACCTCAGTTTCCTTATCTGTGAAATGGGGATATTAGCACCTACCTAAAATGAGATAAGGTATATAAAGTACTTTGTAAACTTTAAAGCACTGCTCTATGTGCCAATTATTATCATAATAAGTGGGCATTGTTAATAATAATAGCTATCATGTATACAGAGATTTAAGGTTTACAAAGAACTTTACAAATATTATCTCATTTTATCTTCGTGACAAACCTGGGAGGCAAGTGCTATGATTATCTCATTTTACAAATGAGGAAATTAAGGCAGAGAGAGGTCAAGTGACTTGTCTGAGGTCACACAATAGAGCAGAATTTTAACTAAAGTTTTCTTGATTCCAGGTCCAGAGCTCTAGATACTGTATTGTCCATATATACAACCTATTGCTTAGCACATTTTGAAGACTATTGTATTAGAATGCACTAAATTCAGTATTAGTATTACACTAGGGTTAATGGAACTTAGTGGATGGATGGGAAGCCTTCACATCTGGAAGACCTGAATTCAAATTCTGCCTCTAACCACAGCCTGACTGTGTGATTCTGGGAGAGCTCTGTGAGGCTTCCAGGCAGCATTCTGAGATGATGAGTTACTAGGGAGTTTCTGACCGGAATTGGTAGATGTTGGCTGTTCCTATCCATGGACACAGCTATCACACCCTCCAAAGTCTGCTTGGAGAGATCTTTAACTTTTCAAGTGAGGAGGCACTGTGGATAGAGCATTAGATTTGGACTTAAGAAGACTTGTGTGTAGCTGCATAACCCTGGCCAAGTCACATCACCATTCAGCCTAAGTTTTCTCATTTGTAAAATTGGGGTAATAATAGGGTTTTGGTGAGGATCAAATGAGCTATAATCAATAATATTAATTATCATTATTATTCAGATCTTTCTTAGAAGTGATATAAATCATAAATTCTCACTCATTCCCATTGGGAAAAGGTTGAAACAGGCTGAACGGCATTACAGAGTCCTTTGAATATAATATAAAAAGGATAATGAAAGGGAGAATGTCAGTCCTATGATAGAATGCCATGGGATTTATAGCTGCAAGGGACTTTGGAATTGAATCCTTTCATTTTAAAGAGAAGGAACCCAGGGAGGTTATGCAACTTGATAAATACCATCTAGCTCATTAGCAGCAGATCTGAGCCTGAAGCCTGCATCTTTTACTTGAAATCAAGCACTTTTCTTTAAACTCGTACTGCCCTGTGACAGCATTAAACATACGAGGTAAATTGAGGTACAAATCACAAAAATGCATAATTCCAAGAGACCTCAAAGGCCATCTAATTTGATCTGTACCCAAAGACTGAATTCTATCTAAATTATCCTAGATAAGGTTTATTCAGCTCCTGTTTATAGACCTCCAGTGCAAGAGAAATCATACTACCTTCATTTATTTTATTTGTATTTTTTTTAATTTAAAGAATAAAACAAGCATTCCCATAGCATAGTATAACAAAGATTGCACGTGAAACTACAAATTTATTATGTAAAACTTGCTGTTCCTTTACTTCTGAAGGTAATCAAATGGATTTTTGGCTAGCTAGTTATTTATAAATTCTTCCTTCTGTTGAGCTAAGATCCAGCTCTCTGTGACTTTTGCCCACCAGTCTGACTTCTCTTCCCTTTGCCAGCCCGTTGGTATAGAAGATAAATTCGTATATACTAGAAATGATACTTATTAGAGAATTTATACTCTCAGGGAATCATGATTTTAATGGGATTTGATTTTCTCAAGGAAATAAAGCTAGGTATCATTTCCCATTCCTATCAAATCATCTTATTGATCAGCAGAGGTAAGAAGAGAAAAATAGTGCATTGTAAAAATACCAGTGACAAACGGAATACTTTGAAACATGATTTTGTATGGTGACATTTCAACTTTTCATCATTTGTAGAGTTCATGCGCTCAAATACAGCTGGTTAGCCCTTAATGTGGTGCAGAGCATGTGTGGCATGGGGACCAAACACTGTCCAGAAAGATAAATGGAATTATAGAGCATTATAGGTATGACCATCTCATATTAATCACAGAAGATGAAATGGTGGCAAGAAAATCAAGATAAAAATACAGAAAATACTCTCTTGGAATAGGCCGGGAGTGTCACCCCCAAGGGGTCAAGAATCATTGTTCACTGCCAGTCGTCAAATTTAGGGAAAAACTGGAATCTCGCTATTTGGCTTCTAGTCGCCTCTTGACCCCTTATTTGCAATGAAATCTGGGAGAAAGCTCTGCCTGCGCTCCCTGGGCCTCTGCTTTCTCATCTTTAAAATGAGAGGATCAGATTAGAATTCTAAGTTTTCCTTGAGCTCTAACATTTTCAAATTCTATGAAAGTGGCATTTCCTGTCACATGTAATTCAAGTGCTTAAAAAAGGCAGAAATCAGCCTCTGGGACCAGAACCATAACTAGGGCTGGGTAGCTGAGATGTTTCCATGTGCTTTCTCCCCTGCTACTTTCCAGAGACCATGATCCCCATGCCTCAACCCTCCCGGCCCTCACCTCTCATGGCCCTCAACCCACTAGGTCCTCACCCCTCATGGTCCTCAACCCTCTAGGTGCTCGCCCCTCTAGGTCCTCATCCCTCAGGGTCCTCCCCCCCTCATGGTCCTCACCCTCTAGGTGCTCACCCCTCATGGTCCTCACTCCTCATGGTCCTCTACTGGTCTGCTTAGTTATAGGATTTGAAGAAGGGCACAAGCTTGAAGAGAAGTGAACGGAGAGAGAATGAGTCACCTTCTCTCCTCTGAGGGCTGATGCCATGGTCAGACTCTCTGTCCTGGAGTTCACCTGCTACCTCTCTCCAACTTCACTTATTTATATTGGGTGCCAGATTCCTAGACATTAATCTGCCCGGGAAGCTCTGATATGCTTTCAGCAGGCACATCCCCACACTTCAAAGCCCCTAACAGAGAGAGTGAAAACTGACCCCAGCTCCCCTATGACCAACTACTAAAGAAGCCAAGCTCAGTTCCATCCCCCAATTCCCCTCCCCTTCCCCTCAAAAAAAGCCCATAAACATTCCTCACAACATTTGTGTTGGTAACTCTGTGTGATGTGGGGGACTGATCTCAGGATGTGGAGAGGAGAAGACTGTGCCAACCTGAGCAAGTCACTTAACCGTGCTGAGCCTCATTTTCCTTCTCTATAAAATGAGGCTGGGCACATTGACCTCTAGAGGCCTCTGCAGTGACAATCCTCTCTCGGGCTCGTGCTACGACCAGTAAGTACAAGGACAGCACATTCCCCCTTCTGATTCCGTGGGCTGCCAAAGAGCCCTGCATCACATTAATTGCTCATTCTACTGCAAAATACATGCCTGCCTAGAAAAGAAGACACTATGAAGCAGCTGGGAAAACTGAATGGAGTTATTGGGGGATGACTCTGCCATGAAGTGTGGGCTTCTGAGGCCTTTAGTAAAGATAAAAGAAGCTCAGTGTTCATACTCTGTACACACTCTGCATATGTGTGCGTCCATACCTATAACATATATGCATGTACATACAGCATAGACCCATGGACACAGACTTGAAGGTAAAGGAGATGTTATGACCGAAAAGTGATGATGAGGGAAGGCTTACAACCCTGATGGATGGCAGAAGGAAACCTTCAAGGCTTCTGGTGGTTTGCTATATGTATGTATATGTGGGGGGTGTGTGCACATTTGTGTGTACCTATGTATACATAATGTGCGTGGTATACATATATACACACACACATACACCTACATATATGTGTGTCTATACAGATATCTGTCTGTATATATGTGTGTATATACATATATATATATAACCATGTCACTCCCCTACTCAAAAAATGCTAATGCCTCCCCATTGCTTCTGGAATAATATAAAAAGTCTTCTGGCATTTAACACCTTTCAAAATCTGGTCACAATCTATTTTTCCAGCATCATTATAAATGACTCCCCTCTATGGTCTGGTCAGATGGACCATCTTTCTACCTCCCATATGGCACACCATCTTTCATCTCCATATCTTTGCACATACTCTTTCCCATGCCTGGAACATTCTCCCTTTCTTGCTTCCATTTCATACAATTCCTCATTTCTCTTCCCTTCCCTTCCCTTCCCTTCTCTTCCCTTCTCTTCCCTTTTCTCTTAATCATTATTTGCTTCCCTATAATTTCCCCCCATTAGTCCTGGCTCTGCCCCCTAGAGCCAGTCTAATCAATCCTTCCTGAGACTAGCCTTTAAATATTTGAAGACAGCTATTCCCCCACCTCCTGCTCACACCCTCCCTTCCCCGTACTAAATCTTCTCTAACCTTAATTTCAATTTAAACATTTCCAGTGCCTTGAACCATCCCTCCAAGGGCACAATTTTTTAATGCTTCACCAGCCTAGCTGCCTCTTCATCGCTTGCCTATTCTCTAGAAGGATGGCCTCCCTTCTACACCCAATAAGTCTAAATGCTCCGCAGCATGCTCTTACATTGCAGACATGGGAGCTGAGGGAAGGCATATTTTTTGATGACTGTGATGACGGCTTGCTCTAGGGGAATCCCGGCTGGGATCTCGGAGCAATCAAAAGGAAAAGTCATGTCCACCCCCCTAAGTCCAGCTCCTCACTTGCAGCGGGATATTACTCCATAACTCTTGTAGCCCATCCAGCTGGACCACCTGGGCTTGTCTTGATGGCAAGACAGCGGGATGGATATTGCAAGTTCCCGACTGCAGAAGGTACATTTAATATCCTATCCCCAGGATGCAGATCAATAACTGTGTGGCACCTGCCAATCACCCAGCTGTCTTGTATGAGTCGGTTTTACCCTGAGCTTCATGGATATGGTTTCTAATATGACTTTCAAGTTTCTGACCAACATTTCAAAGAGGCATCTGGACAAAACATGCTTTTCATAGAGACCGACCAGTTATTAATTTATTGCTTATGACATTGGACTTGGCAGCAAAGGAGATATAAAATAATTTTAAGTACTCTGCACACAACACCTGCAAATTTGCCACTGGAGGAGAAGAAGGTGGGAGGATGGCATGGAAGAGAATTCTCTGAAACACCTCATAGAGGAACTAACCCTGGAGAGGAGGCCAGACCACTGGGTATTTCTGCCTTTGACTTTCTCCTCTTCTCGTGTCCATAGTTTTAGCTTTAGCAGAAAAATATAACTAGTGTGCCAAGTTTGAAAACTTGTCTAGACTAGGAAAATAGAGAAAGGGACCTACCATTACTTGGTCTTAGCCCCATAGGTTGTGCATATGTATGCATCTATACCTTAAATATGTATGCGTATACCTAGAGCATAGACCCATGGACACAGACTTGAAGGTAAAGGAGATGTTATGACAGCAAAGGGACAGTGGGGGAAAGACTATCTCTCATACAGACTTAGAGTTTTCATTGCTCTGGGCAGCCCTTTAAGTATGTAATTGAAAGAGAAGGCGCCAATTTGCACTGAGCTGGAGCTTCCTATCCTGGAACTTTGTGAGAGGAATGAAATCACAGATCCTCGAGGCCATCGAGGTCAAGTCCCCCATTCTGCAGATGGAAAAAAACTGAGGTCGAGGAAGTAAAATGACTTGCACCCAATCATATGGGCTGTAAGAGTCAGAGTTGCCATTCTCTGGCACTTGTTAAGAGTTTGCTTGCGTTGTCTCATATTTGAGAGAGATAGGGAGAAAGAGGGGAGGGAGAGAGGGAGGGAGAGAAAAGAGAGAAACAGAGAGAGAGAGAGACAAGAGAAGAAGAAGAGAGGAGAGGAGAGGAGACAGAGACACAGAAAGGAGTGAAAAGGGAAAGAGAGAGACAGAGACACAAAGGAGAAAGGGAGGGGGAGGGGGAGGGAGAGGGGGAGGGGGAGGGGGAGGGGGAGAAACCTAAAAGAGAGCAGATGCTCAGGGATTGCTCAGGGATATTATGCAATGAAGCAATGCTTTGGGGAGACATTGGACCACTGAGGCCACTTGGTCCTTGGCAGCCCTATGTTTCAATGATCCTTCAATTTCAGGAAATATTCCTGTATTCAGGAATTCTGTCTTGTTGAAACCCCCATCATTGGGGCAGCTAGGTGGCAAAGTGGATAGAGCACTGGGCCTGGAGTTCAAATCTACCCTCAGACCTTTATTACCTATGTGACCTTGGGCAAGTCACTAAACCACCTCTATCTGCTTCAGTTTCCTCAACTGTAAAATAGGGATCCTAATAAAACTTACCTCTCAGGGTTGTTATGGGGATGAAACGAAGTAATATTTGTAAAGTGGCTGGCACATAGTAAGTGCTATAGAAATGCTTATTCCCTTCCTAGAGTTAGGGATCACACTAAAATGTGATACTTTTGATACTCTCGAAATTATAGGCTCTGAGATCTAGTACTGGAAAGAACCTCCAAGGACAATTAATCTGCCCCCTCATCTTATGGCTAATAAAATTCGTGCTCAGAAAGGTTAATGATGGGTCATCCAGGGAGTAAGAATCATGAAGAGGATTTGAACCCAAGTTCTCTGTCCCCAAACCCAATGACTTCTGCACTTTAGTGGAGAGGTCAGGCATCTCCCAAAAGGTCAAATTTGCAAGGGATCAGAATCCTTCTTTTTTACAAATAAAGTCACTCACATTCCTAAGCTCTCAAAAGAGAGATAAATTAAACATATCTGGATGTAGAATTTTACACAGATTGGTCAATACACGTTTGGAATGTGATGCAAGGTCTGGGGCTCAGAATTAACGAACATGTGAAGGTTTAGGGAGTTTAAGGTCCCGAGACCCAGGAGCCCGATGCCTTAGCAGCAGGCTAAGGACGGCCCAGCCAAGCCAGCTGCTGCCCCTCAAGGGCCAGCATGGCCGCCTTTGTGTTGCTTGGTGAACCTTAGCAGGGATGCAGTCCATCCGGAATAACTGAACCAAAACCTTTTGTATTACTAAGGACAACAAACATGAATGAGTGTCAAAGCGATGATCCACCAAAGAGAAAGTTGTTATTTCAGCAGACGTCTAAGAGGCTGTCGTCATTGGGGTTGCTGCTGCTGTGACTCAGAGGAGAAGAATACAGAGAGGGATAGGGTAAGGGTCCAAAAGACCTGAGTTCAAACCCAGCCTCGGACAATTACTAGTTCTGTGACCCTGGGCAAGTCAGTTGCCCCTATTTGCCTCAGTTTCTTCATCTGTCAAATGAGCTGGAGAATGAAATGGCAAACCAATGCAGAATCTTTGCCAAGAAAACCCCTAATGAGGTCATGAAGAGCTGGACACAAGTGAAACAACTGAATAAGGTCAGACAAGAAGGAAGAGTCAGAGAAAAGATTCACGCCCAGCTTTTCTGGCCCTAGATCCAGCATTCTCTCCACTGAACCACGTTGCTTTGAATCCTCAGGCAAGCAGACAGCCAAGGGAAGCATCCTCAGGCCCATTCCTATTGCCATTGACTGAAGGGAGGCAGCTTGGACCAGGAGGCCAAGGAGGAAAGAGAGCAGGGGATGAGGCAGAACGTCCTGCCTGGAAAGGAAAGACTATTTCTGTTGGTTTTGAATGAACACTCTTCTGTGCTTTCCCCTCCTTCCGTTGGACGTGTTTTTTTTTTTCCTCCTGCCTTCGTGGCAAAATTGATTTTCTCCCCATTTCATCTCCATCCTTTCCCCTCCTTTTCCCTCTTTACGTGGGCTAGATGACCCCTGAGAATTCAGAACCCTTTTCTTTCTCATGTAAACTTTTGTTTGATCTGCTTTAATATGAGAAGAGAAATAATTTGCTGGTCTCTTTCTCCTCATTCATAATGTTTGCTAACAAAGGTAATATGATCATCAAGATTCCCCTTTGCAAAGACCCTCTTGTTTGGGAGCCAACCCAACCCAGGTCACAAATCATAGAAGATTTAGCTTTGTAGACGCCGGGACTTATCAAAGCCCCAGAGAGGTTAAATGAATTTCCCCAGGCTCGTACAACTAGGAAGGGTAAGAAGGGTAAGAACCATCATTTGAACTCAGGTCTTTAAGACTGCAAACCCAGATTCCTATCCACTCAATCCAACTGCCTTGTTATAATATTAATACTACTGCTGCTAACAGCAACAGCATCTCCAGCAAAATACAACTAAAGCCGTCTATAAACAAAAAAAGTGTCATTATACATACATATATATACATATATACATATAAATTATAACATCTTCCATGAAAACATACATAAGCATTATGCAAAGCCTGAAATGCTATATATAATACATAACATGTAATTATTTGTCTCAATTATGATACCACATATAAAGAACTCTGCCAACTGTAACACTATAAAATGTCAGTTATTATTATTATTGTTGTCGTGATTGTTGTGCTGCTCTCATTTTGTTTGAGTTTATATGCTGGGACAAGTTACTATCCTGCTGCTTTTACTTGTCTACCTTAAATCTTCTGCAGACTAAGGCACATGTACATAAAAATAAATGTTTCTTTGTGGTTCAATAAAAGTATTAGCAGATAAAGTTATCCTGGACAGACACCATTGCGGTCACAGACAAGAAGTTGGGCATCATCTTCACTTTTTCCCACATGATTTTGATCTCTATAATTTGAAAGTGTGTCACTCTATGTAGTTTGGAGAACCTATCTGGCTTGGCAACGTTTATTTAAAATGTTGTTCCTAATTTTTTTATGGGTGACTTATGTCTGGGCAGTCATGGTCATCCATTTTGTACTAGATCACGGTTAACTTCCATTTCAATGTATTGGTTCTCCTGGATATTTCAAGGATGATATTTGCAATAGGGGGATTTGCTGTCTTTCTGTCCAGGAAATATAACAAGTTTTTGATATGTAATTCTAGCCCCTAAGTAATGACTTGCTAAGTATGACAGCAGTAATGGCTCAGTTTGTAAAACCTGCAGTTATACATTGTGAAGTTTCTAACATTTTCTTAAATAATCTATATTGACCACTAAGTTCATGCTTTTTATGGATACCAACTGAGCAATCGATAAACATTTATTAAGTGCCGACTAGGTCAGGCACTGTACTAAGTGAAGAGGATACAAAAAGTTCAAAAAGCAGTCCCTGCCCTCAAGGAGTTTACAATGTAATAGAACCCAAGGGAATTAAAAAATCTTTCCGGTGACAATAACCTAGTCCTGAACCTCTATCATATATGCCTGTTTCTGCAAACAAATCTTCATGTCTCAACTATTTTTCATGAAACTTCATGGTTCTATTGTTGGATGAGTTCATAAAGATATCACCCATGGAGCGCCTTTTGATTCCACTCCTGGATCCAAGCTGTTTCCTATGCTGCATCTGGAGGTAAGCCACTTTTGCTTACAGGCAATAAATCCATTGAAGTGTAACCAGTATCAGCCTTTAGTAGTATTCAGTGAAGTGATGTCTGCACTGTCCAAAGGATTTCTGTAGGGTCTTGACCTCTGTGTCAGGTACTTTAAGAATGTCTATTAATCTTTTCTTCCTTTTTGGTGAAGGAAGCATCAATCTTTCTATAGCTTCTTTATGGGGAGGGGTGATTCTTCTTACTCTGTTTCTTGTTATTTGATTAATTTTTTTTTGAGGTTCACACAAAAAGGGCCTGAGGACAAGTTGCTAACCTGATGTTATATTTCTTATATTTGTTGTTCTTTGGGCAATTGAGTAGGTGGATAAAGCAAATGCAATTGAATAAGAGGCTTGGGATACAAGCTCATCTTCTGAAAATATCTTTGGGACAACTCAAGGATGATGGGTATGACCTATAGGCATACCTTGCCCTGTTCACACACAATTTTAATTAGTTCTGCTCAGTCTTTATGTTTTGAAAGCTTTTTATTTTATGCGGTTTGGAGATCATGAGTATAAGGATGGCAACATCTATTTACGATGTTGTTCTTAAGTTCTGAGAGATCAATGTTAGAACCAGGTGACCGTGGGCTTTAGTTGTGTTATGTTCTGATTTTAGTTCAATTGATTTGTTGTATTCACAAGAGTATTTTGGCGTTTGTGTTTATAGTGTGAGGACTTGTCTGTTACTTTACAAGGACTGACAAGTTTCTGTTGTAAAATCCTAGTTGCCTGATTATGTCTTCGTAGGTATATTTGGTAGATGCTGAATTTTTACAGCTTGCAAATATGTGTTGTGATGTATCTGTCATTTCCACCCCTACTCTGCATTAATCAATAATTCCAAGCTCTTTAAGGATAAACTTTCTGTAATTGCTGATGGTAATGACCTGATTGTGAATCACTCTTACAGAAGCCTTGGGCTCCATTATAAATTCATATGACTCAGCCATTTGTTCAACCCTTTATTGTCAACAAATTGTTGCTTGAGATCATGTGGCTGTCTTCCCTAGGTCATCTTATTATCCCACTCTTGGGTTTTAGCCATTTCACATGCTCCATGCAGAGGCTGTCTATTTTCAGTCACATTGCACGAGTCCTGTGCCGTGCACCTGTGGTTCAGTCTTTGCTATTGCTTTGTGAAGCCAGGTGTGTTTATTCCAAGTGTCCTCCTGCTCATTTCTGCCATTTTATTGGATACTCTGAGAATATTTATCAATCCTTTCCCTCCTTTTTAATATAATTATTATCTCATCAGTTTTGGTTTACAGATAGAAATGGTGCTAGGACAAATCACCATCCAAAATATTTTATTTTAAATATTTCACGTTCTTCAGACTATTGCATAGGTGGATGAGATAACTGTTCATAATTGAATCAGTGTATTGGGATGAAAGCTCAACGTCTATAGGTTCATCTGAAAGCTTTGGGAAAGTTTTGGGACTGGACAGGATCTAGGGGATAACGTCTACATCACCTGGTTCCCATATGCTTGTGATTTTCTCTGCTCTGTCTTTGTATTTCAAAAGTTTTTCATCCCATGTAGCTTGGAGATTATATATATATATATATATACACACACACATATATATACATATATATGTATATATAAAATATAAAATGTTGGTTTTAAATTTCCCTGGACCAATGTTATATCATCACAATTGTTGGCAACAGTTTGGTTTGTGATAACCTGTTACCTTACAGTTTTTTTGTTGTATTCACAAAGATATTTTGAGGTCTCTACAGTACAGGGATCTGTCATCTATCAGTTTATGAAAGATAGTGCGCTTCTAACACAAGGATTCTTAACCAGCAGTCTATGAAATTGTTTTTAAAAAATATTTTTACATTTTTTCAATATAATTGGCTTCCTTTGTAATCTTATGCATTTCACTGTATGCATTAGAGATACTTACTATTTGCAAAACACTTAGAACAATGCCTGGCAAATAGTAGGTGCTTAATAAACGTTTGTCATTCACTTCCACCCCCACCCCCAATTCTAAGAAGCAGTCTATAGGGTTTTTTAGACTACCAAAGGGGTCTATGATTTGTATGTATCATTCTAGCCACCAAGTTACACCTTCCCCGGTCTTCAATAGGTACTACAATTTTTTTGCAAAATTCAATGACGTGTGGCTTCATTTTGGTCTCCTGGCAGTTTCTGGAACATGACATTCCATCTTTCATCCCTGTGCCTTAGTACTGACAAAGATCTATGGGCCTGGACTATCCTCCTTCCTCACCTCCGCCTCTTGGTTTCTCTGTCTTCTTTCAAGTCTAAGCTCAAATCTCACCTTTTTCAGGAAGCCTTTCTCAGGCCCACCCCCAGCTGCTAATGCCTTCGCCTGCCAAATTACCTCCCAGTAGCACTGCAGAGATCTTGTAAGGACCTATTTAATTACAGATCTTGTAAGGACCAGTTAATGTGCTGGCCTTCCATTACCTTGTAACATCCTTGAAGGCATGAATGTTCTTACCCTTCCTTGTACCCCTGTGCTTAGTACCGTGCCTAAAATTTAGTAAGCTCTTAATTCTTGTCAACCAACTGATCAACTGCGATATTCCCCAATTAAATTCCTCCAGCGCTGGAACTCTCTTATGTTTGTCTTTGTAACCTCAGTACCTACCACAGTGCCCGGCATTTAATGTAACACTTTAGAAATGAATGTTGAAGGCCTGATTGCCTGACTCCTATTTTTATTTATTTATTTGTTTATTTATTTGTTCATTCATTCATTCATTCATTCATTTAGCTTCATCTATACCATTCAAGAAATTCAGATTCTTCTTATTATCATCCCCCCGACTGGGGAGGTCCTACCCTTTAGCTTACAGATGGATATATCTGATAGAATGTTCTCTAAAGGGGGCTAGAGCCCTTTTCACTGAGTGGGTACCATGCCCCACCTTGGCCTCGTCGGGCCCCTCCTCATTGGAGGACATTGCAGTAAACTGTTCAGTTTACTGGCTCTGTGCCAATAAGGAGGGGCGGCATTATGCAGATCCCACCTTGACTTTGATCCCAGGGGAGAAGGACAGGTTTTATTTTACGTTTTTGCTTTGCTCTAAACTAGCCCATTGCTGGAGGGATACATTTCAGCTTCGTTCTTTGTTGCCAAATACCAGAACCCAAAGCACCCGGAAGAAAACGCAATTCTCTTTGTGGGCTACCCAGGTGACAGCTTCCAAAAGGAAACAATATTTCAGTTACACCTGGGAGATCAAGTTTGCCAAGATCTTGGGAGGCGGGCAGCTTTTGAAATCTGCATCATCAGAGTGCAGATCTATCAGAGCAATTCCTGTAGCTACTAAGTGAATGGGCATCATCACAGATGCTGTAATCTCCAAAGAAAAATGAATCATTTCAATCTAGCTCTTGAAAATAATAACCCTGCACATGTGAGGAGTACAGAGCCCTCTGATGCATTAGATTGTCTACAAGCTTGTGAAGTAGGAAGAACAGGTATCATTATCCCCATTTGATGGATGAGAAAACTGAGGTTCAAAGAAATTGAGAGCCCTGCCCATTGTTCCTCAGTAATCAATCCATCAACAAATATTTATTAAGTATTTACTAGGTGAAAGGGACTATGCTAAACCCTGAGAATATGAAGAAAGGCAAAAACAGCCTCTGCTCTCAAATAGCTCACTATCTGATGGGAGAAGGGAGGGAAACAACAGGTAAGTAATTAGGAATAGACATGACACGGACATGATAGAGAATAGATGGAAGGTAAGCCCAGAGGGAAAAGCACTGGCAGCTTCCCTTCTTGTACAAGAAGCCTTGATGGGAGCTAAGGAAAATGCAAAGCAGAAGTGAGAGGGAAGAGCGTTGCAGGCTTTGGGGACGAGTGATGCAAGGTCATGGAGCCAGGCTGAGGAGCCTTGTTGGCAGGAAGAGCAAGAAAGCTGGTGTAATTGGACTGTAAAGTGGAGGGGGCAAGGAATGAAGGGTCAGAAGACTGGACAGTCGGGGAGGGGCCAGGGAGTAAAAAGCTTTCGATACCATAGAGGTTCAGATTTGATCTCAGAGTTAATAGGGAGTCACTGGAGCTTATTCACTTGGGAGTTGGGGGCAATGAGGCCAGATCTCATCTGTACCTCAGAAAGATCTCTGTGGCAGCCAAGCAGAAGGTGGAGTGGGAGAGATTGGAGTCAGGAGACCAATTAGGAGTAAGTCAGGGTGAGAGGTGATAATGGCTTGAAGTGGAGTATCAGCTGTGTTAAGTGGAGAAAAAACAAAAGCCCTTGTTATGTAACTAAGTACTTTACGAACATTGTATCGTGGTGATATTATTATCTCTACTTTACAGTTTAGGAAACTGAGGCAAACAGAGGTTAAATGACTTGCCCAAGGCCACACAACTTGTAAATCTCTGAGGTTGGAGTTGAGCTCAAGTCTTCCTGACTCCAGATCTGGTACTCTATCCACCATGCCAACTAGCTGTCTCCTGAGAAAGAGGGATGTATCTGACAGATGCTATGAAGGTAAAAATGAAAAGATTTGGCAACATATCAGAAATGCGCAGCCTTGAGAGTGAGGAGTCACAGATGAAACCACAATGGCAAGCCTGAGGATCAGGGAGAATGCAGAGGGATGAATTCTGCAAGGGGGTGACAGAAGGAGAGCATGAGAACTCTAGAACTTCAGCACTCGAGGGCCATAGATTAGAACCAGGTGGGTCACCAGAGACCAGACAACCCACGCTTCTCATCTTACTGATAAGCCAATGAGGCTGGGCATGTCATGGGCTCAGAGACTCTTAGATCTAGAGATGGAAGGGGCCTCTGAGGACATCCCCTCATTTCACTGTCAGGGAAAATGAGGTTCAGCGAGGATGACTTTCTTAAGGTCATGCCCATAGTAAGTCCTGGAGCAGAAACTTGAAGGTCTTTCATACTGTCACGCTCTAAAGTCACTAGTCCTGGACCATAGCCTTTGAAGTCTGGAAGAGATGTGAGACTTCATCCAAGGAGCTGGGGATGTCCAGCATGGAGAAGAAAAGATTGGGGAAGCGGGGGAATGGGGGTATGACAACTGTACCCATATTTGGACCAAACATTCCACTGCAACATAGGACGTGGGAGAACATGGAATGTGAAGGGGGAGGAATTCAAATTCTGGCTCAGCCACATATCCCTTTTGGGACTTCAAGTAAGTCCTTAGCTTTTTCTGGGTCTTGGTTTTTTCAGCAGTTAAATGAGGGAGAGTTAGACCCAATGACCTCGACAAACCTTTCTAGCTTTAAATCGCTGATGCTGTGATTCCCAGATCTGTTATCCAACCCTCAGAGCACAGGAGTCGTAGGCCCTTCTCCCTTCTGCTTGCCCCCCTCTGGACAGTCTCTACCTTACCAATGTTCCTTCTGAACAGTGGCAGCCAGAAGGAAATACCACACTGTGGATGTGGTGTGAGCAGGGCCCTATCGCTAACTCCTCCTTCATGGGAAGGTCTTTGAATGCAGCACAAGGTCACACGAGGTTTTTGGACTGGTTTTATACATATACACATGCACACATATGTGTATAAATATGTAAGTATCGATATATACACTTGTGTATGTAGGTATGTGTAGACTGAGGTCTATCTCTAGATCTCTATCTAGGTCTACACAAATCCCATCACATTGTGGGCTCGTATCAAACTCTTTGTCCTTCAGAATCCCCAGATATTTTTCAGGCAAACTGATGTCTAATGGTGCCTTTCCCATCATATACTTTTGAAACTGACTTTTGGAAGCCAACCCCTATTTCACCCATTGTGATCTCCGGGTATCTTGACTCTTTCATCCTGCACATTAGCTATCCCCCATCCCAGTATGTTTCATCTGCAAATGTGATAAGCGTGCCACCTATGCTTTCATTTAAGTTATTGGCAAAGTGATTTAAAACAGTCAGAGTCAGGCACAGATCATGGGTGCATTCCACTGAAAGCTTCCTACTAAGCTGACTTATCAAATGACCACCGTTTGAGTCAAGCCAGCCAACTAGAGCAGAATCAATCTAATCAGCTGATCGTGTCCCTCACATCTCTCCATTTTCCCACACAAATGACATGAGATATTTTGTCCATGGCTTTACTACAATCAAGGTGAAATCCACCTTGAGCATTCCTATGATATGTCAGGTTAGTTATCTTGTCAAAAAAGGAAGTGAGGTTAGTCTGGCATGACCCAGCAGTCATCATTAATGGTAATATTTCCATCATATACAACGTTCTTGAAAAATTGACTCTAGTTCTATAAAGCACCTGGCACAGTGCCCAGAATCTAGTAGGTGCTTAATAAATGTTTTTTTCATGGATTGAGTGACATAGCCTAGTCAGTTTTTGATCCCATAAGCTCCCTGAGGGCAGACACTGTCATTTTTTTTTAAGTCTTTTATCTCTAGCAGTTAGCGAAAAGACTGGCACACAATAGGAGCTTCATAAACGCTAGTTGGATTGGATTATTTCCAGCTTGGCTCTTGACTCTATTCTTTATACAAATGTATTTTCCAAGGGCAGAATGATTCCATTTCATTCAGATGCCATGCCATGTGGTATGCGTTTTAAGAATCCAGCTCTTTGATCTCTGAAGTTCTTTTAAAAATAATCAGCATTATTCGCGGGTAGGGCTGCTGGAGCTTAATTCTTGATCTTATCACCACAGAAGCCTTCCAAACAGGAGGCCAATATCTGATTAGAATCATTTGCATTGGGGTCCTAAGTGATCTTTGTCATTCCTTTCTGAAATCTTGGAGCAGAAAATCCATTTTGCTCACCAACACGCCTAAGCATTTGCCCAATGAGGCTGAATCCAAGGTTTTGCCCACTTCTCACCCACTCGCCAGGTCTTTCCAAGAGATGTTGGCTGCTGACAGTCCTATAACCCCCGTAACAAAAAGACTGATAATCTCCTGGAACATACGTCGTTCTATAATTCACTGCAAGCCACTTCAAGAGGAGAATGCACGGAAACCGGCGAGTAGCTACTTGCTTTTCTTAGTAGGTTGTGTCCAATATTGTCTTTGCTTAGAAATGACTCTGTAAAGACTGAAGAACTTAAGAGAATTGAGAAAAGTCCATATAAAGTGTTTTCCTTGTCATTTCATATCCTACCCTACTCCCTATTGTTTGGTGGAATATTTTCTAAGTCTCAGAACTCAGTGATATTCCTTGTGGCGACTAAACAATTCTTATTCTTTTCAAATTCCTAACTATCAATCAACCAGCAATTATCTTTGGGCCCTGGTGACCCAAAGACAAAAATGAAAGAATTCCAGCCTTCAAGGAGTATACGTTCTATTAGAGGAGATGACATGTGCACATATAAATATATACAAAATGCAGAGATAGGCTCATTTGCCTCTTCTTGTATTCCTAGCATTTAGCACGGTGCTGAGTGTAAAGTACTTAACAAATGCTTATTGTCTGACTGCTTCTGAGGGAAGGCACTTTTCCATCTAAAGTACATTTTTCAAGTCATCTAATCCGTGTCTTGGAACCAGTGGAGAAATGTACTTAAACTGTAACAGACAAGTCGTTCTTTCAAATATCTCCAGGGAGAATGAGTCCATTTACCTCTCTTGGGCACAGGGCCCAACAGCTAAGTATCTACAAGCAAGTGGGTGACTTCCCAGCATCTCTGCTGTCATTGAAGAAAAGATGGAAAACAGTAAGAGACAGAACTGAAAAAGGGACCTTAGAGGTCACTTAACCCAAGTGCTTCACTTAACAAGTGAAGAAAGTATGGCCCTTTGAGCTACAAAAGATCAGAGTCAGTTAGTCAGTGGCAAACCCAGGTCTAGAAACCCAAATCTCCCAACTTACAGTCCAGATTCCAGTACCTACGAATGTCCATGATTCTCTATCGACAGAAGTTCAGATAGGGGAACGCCTTGCATCCCTAGGTTACTATTCTATGCCTCAGTGACCAAGAGCCAGCCTGAGGCCCAGACTCAGAGTCACATAGTTAGCAAACATTCGGGGCAGGATCGGAGCCTGGTCTTCCTGACTCTGAATCTAGCATTCTACGTACTGTTGATATGATGCTTCTAATCCACTTTGCTGGGAGGTTAATTCCATTGTCTACCTTGTATTCCATGTGTCCTCCACTGGTTCCTACCTTTTCCCTTTTCACATTTCTTCCCCCTCATCCTATTCAGAGGTGCTTAACTTTGGGGATTCCTTTGACCATGTGGTGAAGCCTATGAACCCCTTCTCTGAATTATGTTGCTGCTTTTTATTATTCACAATGAAGGGAAATTCTACATTTCAATTGGAGTTTAGAGAAAATAAAGATATAATTATTTTTCTTCATCTAAGTTCACAGACCTTGTGAAATCCATTTATCGATCCACCAGAGATCCTTGGATCTCATGCTCAGAATCCTCATTCTTTGATCTCACTCCAGACTCTTTGGTTGACCTCCGATACCTCCCATGACTCCAGTCTGATATGCTCTTCTCATAAGAATAGTGCGATAGCCTCCCTGTCCTCCATGTTAACAATGTCAGAGTCTTTATAAGCTCCATGGAGCTCATTTTTCTGCCTGCCCAAATCTCCACTGGAAGTCCCTCACTCCCAATGTGTTCTGGGCTTCACACTAGCTGTTGTCTTGGTTTCACACAATGGTCATTGATCCATTTATTTTGCTTAATGACCCATTTAAGAAACAGCCTCTTTGGTGGTGGGACTCAAGGTTATTTCCCAGCATTTGAATGGGGAGAGGTTTGAAGAAAGGGGGACTCTCTTATGAACCCTAAAGAAAGCCAGAAACAATACAATGGGCACCAGCTCACTTTGCCCTTGACATTCATTTGAATTCATTATTCTGATGGATGGCTGAACAGCAGAAACTCACATTATTTCTAGTTGAGGTAAGAGGCAATTAATCAACAAACATGTATTAAGCACCTACTATGTTCCAGGCACACAAAGCATAAAGCAGTCCCTACTAACCATGAGACAGGTACTAGGAAAGAGGACTTGAAGTCAAATCCTCTGTGCTTCACTTACTACCTGGGTAACACTGGACAAGTCACTGAATCTCTCTGGGCCTCAGTTTACTCATCTGTGAAATGAAAGGGTTGTACTCGATCTAGGATTTGATGAACCAACGAAACATGGCGCCAATAGGAAACCAGTTGTAGGAAGCTATCGCCTGCCTCAAGGATGCCAGCATCCAGATCCTCAGAGCAAGCTGCTTTCAATCACCCAAAACACCAGCAAACAGGGCTGTAATCTGACTTCTGCCGACATCTTACTGCCTTCGTAATTTAAAAAATAATAACATGGGGAAAATTAACCGGGCAAGCCCCAGCCTGTGCGGTCACAGGCAGAGACTCCCTTATTTAGATGATCAGATTTCACTCTTTCCCAAGCCTGTTTGTATAAATGGTGAACAACGACTGGTCTTTGACCCTCCAGCATTTCCTCATTCTAATTTCCACATTCCATGAAAGGGAAGGACAATTGGGGTGTGTGTATGTCTGTGTGTGTGTGTGTGTGTGTGCGTGTGCGTGTGAATCAATTGCACTAGAAAGCCTGTTAGTCAGAATTTAATTTCTGACCTGCAACACCCCCCCCAAGGAAACAAACCCTCCTCTTTGATGTCCATGTACTTCACCTGCTTTTCCACCCCATGAGAACAAACAAAATGCCCTGTAAGGCATTATAAATTCTTCTCCCCAGGGCCTTGCATGACACATGGTCGAGGAGAGATGAAGAAGGGTTTTTTCCCCTTCAAACCCTATTCAAACCCCAAACCCACATGGCAACAGGGCAACTCCCTTTTTAATCACTGAGGTTTTTGCATAGAGGGATTTGTACATAAATGCCTCTTAACTATGCAGTTACATCAGAGTTCAAGGTGTGTTGAAAGAAGAAAATAAGCCAGGGGATAAAGTAGGCCCTGCTAATTCTACCACATGCTGACTCAAGATGGTCCCCCAGGCTTTCCAGGGCTACTTTCCAGGGCCCCAGGTACCCCCGCAGCAGCAAACGGAGAGGCCAGCTGCTGCTGGAACCAAAGAGGGGAGGGAGGAGAGACAGATGGCCACCAAGACCAGGCAATTAGTTCATTCTGGCAGGATTGTCAGTCAATAAACATTGCTAAAGTGCCTACTATGTGCCAGGCACTAGCCTAAGTGCTGAGGATACAGGGAAAGGTTTAAGACAGTCCCTGCCCCTGAGGAGTCTGTCAACTTGGGGATGAACTTGGGGAAACCAAGGAAGGGCCCAAACTGTCTAACTGTAGGCAATGTGATTCCCCTGAGAGAAGAAGGGGCTCGGCCTGCAAGAAAGGGCATCATGAACTCCAGCTGATGGTCTGCACTTTCCACTCAGTGGAATGCAGGTCCAGTTAGAAACTGTTCCTGTCCTAAGACAATAGCACCAACCCTTCTTTTAATGCCTCTCGAGCTTTATTGGGGCTACACTCTCGTTAATATGATGTGGGGACTCCCTCCAAGCAGAAAGACCATCTGCTGCCCACCCCTTCTCATGCCAGGCAGTTGGCCTGGCAGTCCACTGTTCTCTCCTCAATCCTCCACAGAGAAACTCCGCAGTGCCCGGGGGACCTTTGACACCCTGGGCACCTGCCCAGCAGGCAATCTGGCCATCCTCATTTTTGTGGCAGGAGTAAGCAAACATCTTTGATGACTGTCCATTTTCCAAATGATACTACAGAGGTATTCTTTTGTGACCTCCAAATACGTGCTTACTAACAGGACTGTACCTACCAAATGTTGCCCTGGGGATGCACACACTTGCAAAGGCATTATGGTCTGGTGGTTAGAGTGTTCCATCTGCAGTCAATGAGTCATGGATTCAAATCCTGCCTCAGATATCTACTAGCCATGTGAACGTGGGCAAATCCCTTCCCCTTTCAATATCCTCATCTATAAAATGAGGGATTGAACTCAGGACTCTTTGGTCCTTTCAACTCAAAAGCCATGCTCCTGTGGACTGTGCCCAGGACAAGTGGCATAAAATATAACTTCAAACCAACCTTTTCTAGGATTTGTTGCTGTTGTTCATTTGTTTCCATCATGTCTGACTCTTCCTGATCCCATTTGGGGTTTTCTTGTCAAAGATACTGGAGTGGTGTGCCATTTCCTTCTCAGCTCATTTGACAGAAGAGGAAACTGAGGCAAACAGGATGAAGTGACTTGCCCAGGGTCACCCAGCTAGGAAGTGTCTGAGGCAGGATTTGAATTCAGGAAGATGAGTCTTCCTGAGACTAATGTTGAGGACCTAACCCCTCGGGGGTTGGGGGCAGGCCAAGGAGGAGCTCCCCTGGGGTGTAGCCAGGCAGGCACTCTCCTAGCCTCTTTATTTAACAAATTCTTCTTGCTAATTAGGTGCTAAGCTCTGTTGTTTCTATGCTCCAGGAGGACTGTAATTTCTGTTGGTGTGGCCTTTAAATTCAGCTCCCTGGAACAAGGCCCCTGAGTACAAGTCTGCTGACAAGTTGTTGCTGCAGCCCCTCCCCACCCCCACGTGCTTCACCTCTACCTGTCAAATGCCTCCCCCATTTTAAAATGTTCTCACGCCCTTAAAATCTGCCTAGAACATGGAGGTCTCCTCATCAGGATCATTTAGAATAGCCCCCACAGCCAAGGGCCAGCATTTTCAGTCACACAGAGGTACAGGTGGGCTTGAAGGCACTTGGAGAGACTTGTTTTTTCTTAAAGGAGGGGGTGCCGCGTCAACTTTTGGCACTAACTTCCCTATTTCTGTTAGAGATATGACCGTTCTCTTTGTCACTGATGCTCAAAACTTCTAGGTAAGCTCTGACTGCTTCTCCTCCCCAGCCCTCCATCCCCAGTCCTGGCTCACCCTCATCTGTAGCATTTCTTGGAAGCAGTCCTAAGGCCACCCACCCAGAGAAGGCCCTGATTATTTCTTACCTAGATTTGTGCAATAGACCTCCCACTTGACTAACCCACATCTCTACTTTCAGGACACTTCCCAATCCTCCTCTTCTCTTCCCGCTCACTGCTCGAGGCTGACCACCACCTCCGCCCTTCACTCTTCCCATAGCCCTGGTCGAGTCTCCCGCCACGTCTCTCCTCTCCTGCGTCTGTACCCTGCTCTACACACTCACTATCAAATGCCCTCGTTCAGCCCCTCATTCATCACTTCCCCCGTTGCAGTAGGGGGTACTAATTGGACTCCAGCTTCCAGTTTCTCCTCTCTTCAAAAGATCTCCCAGACAGCAGCCAAAGTAGTCCTTATGTCATCACTCATGAAGATACAGCTAGATGGTGCAGTGGTTAGGGCCAGGAAGACCCGAGTTCAAATTTGGCCTCAGATACTAAGCTTTGTGACCCTGAGAAAGTCACTTGACCCTTGCCTGCCTCAGTTTGCTCATCTGTAAAATGGGGATAATAATAAGACCCTCCCAGGGTTATTGTGTGGATCAAATGAGATAATATCTACAATGCATTTAGCATAGTGCTTGGCACATAGTAGGTACTATATAAATGCTAGCCATTATTTTTATTACTAATATTGCCTCCCTGTGCCCCTATCACAGGATACTTTGATTAGCTATTGTACATCTATCTTATCTCCTCCAGCAGATAATATCTTCACTGAGGTCATGGATGCTTTCTTTCTTTTTTTTTAATCCATCCTTATGTCATCAAGTCCTAGCACAGCAAATTGAATTAAATCTCCTGATGTCTTAAGGTAATTAGGCAGGATTGAATCCTAGAATTCACACAAAGAGCATTTCTTAAGCACCTTTTACCACGTGCCACACAGTGTGCTGGCTGCTGGGGACACAGAGGCAAACTTTACTTGATGGCCTCCGCTGGAGATGCTTACATTCTCCTGCAATCACCAGAGCGGGATAAACTGCACTTGGTTGCTTGGTTTTTGTCAAACCCGGCTTGAAATACCATTCGCTTTTCTTTCTGTCCTCCTTTGCATTTCTTCTTTCTGTCTGGTGGGCCAAAGTTGTCTTCCAGAATTTAGTTTTTCATAGTCGTCCCACCCATTGATATCTGTGCCTCTGATTAATATTCACCAGATGTGGGTGTCTGGGCCTCTCCAAGCTTTGTTATTTTCACTCTACACTCCCAATCTCTTTGCTCCATTTGTATTATTTCTCTGACCTTGTTGGTGTTACCAACACCTCACAAATTAGTGTCATCTGCAACTCTCCATCCCATGCTGGTTTTTCCCTCTTACAGATCATTAATTAAGAAGTTAAGCAAGACCAGGCCTAATGCTCCACGTGACAACAAAATGACAAAGGATTGGAGAAGGTAAGTGTTCCAACCTCCACACCAACCCTGGCGTGAGAAAGATGGTTCGTAATGCGATAGTCCTCCACTGGACGGGTGCTCATTCGTCATCGCACTTTGTTTATCACTAGCCCTTAGTCCTTGAAAACCTAGCCAAATCCATTGGAATTAGATGGGAAGGCAACGGTTCATGAGCTCTGGGATCAACCCATCCATCGAAGTACAAACCCAACCCACTGACTAGATTTTCTCCTTTGACTTTCGGCATTTCTGCTGTAAAACTGATGAATCCATTTCACCTTTCAATTCTCCCCAAAATGTCTTTGTTCAGAAAGAACTGTCTACTGGAATTGTCTAATGTGTCAGGCACACTGCACTCACCCTGGGGATAGGGACTCACCCTGCCATTCCATTGATACAAAGAACTCTCAGAAGAGGAAACACCTACCAATGCAGGCCAGGACCTTCTCTGCAAATTACAATCTTAGAGAGTTGACTCAGTCTCTTCCCAGAATACTACAGCCAATAGTCAGAGGTGGACTTGAGCCCAGGTCTTCCTGATTCCAAGGCTAGCTCTCTGTGCACCCACAACCCCCCTACTTCTGGGCGTCAGGGACACAAAGACAAAACAAAGCAAAAAAACAAAAAGGCTCTGGCCTCAAAGGCCTTCCATTTGACTTCTCAAAAACTAGGGTTCTTCTAAGCCAGAAGAGATGGTTGTAAGGTCATTCTTTCTTAGGTCCTATTTCATCATCCCATGACCACTGTTTTCCTCTCATTCTTATTTTCACATCCATAATAATATCATCCTTTCCCTTGAAAGCAGGGAGAAAGCAGATCCTCAATAGAAGGTAAACTCATGCTCACTGTCACATCTTTACTGAAATTTAAGATAAAGTAGAGTTGGTGAGATTACGTATTCTAGGAAGAGTATAATTCACAACTTTGAAAATGCCAAGACATGTTCTAAAAGGTTGCAGGCACTATAAAGTCTGGAGCTAGAAAATGGCTTGATTGCTGTGGTTGTGGTCATGGAGAACAACCTATTTTCCCTTAAAGACTTCCTGTTTTCATACCTTATATGTTCCAATTTAGTCACCTTCAGAAAATGTCTTAGTTTTTGAAGTTGTTTTGGGTACCCCAATGACCCAACTAATGGTCACTTATGCTCAGCCCACCATTTCTTATATGCTTCAATCTAGTCACCTCCAGAAAATGTCTTAGCTTTTAGAGTCGTGATGGGCACTCCAAATAACCTAACCAATGGTCACTGATACTCAGCATCATTTTCTTACTTAGTGGGTAGCCTTAGAGAGTTGTCATGGATGAAAAATGAGGAACATTTTAGAGGCTTTGGCAACTGAACCAGGCTTTCAATGAAGAAACTCCTATACAAAGATGGTGGCTGGGGAGAATCCATTTCAGGCCTGGAAAATACTCTGAGTAAAGACACAGAGATGGAAGAGACCATGATGAGAAATGGGAATGGGAGAAGACCAGTTTGTCTGGTCCATAAGACACATGAACCGAGGTCTTGTTTTGAGGCTTGATCTGTGATTTCATTGATATTAGGAATACTTTCTACCAATGATAGTCTTGGAGTTGCCTGGGATAATGAGGGGTTAAATTACTTTCAGGAAAACTTGAATGAAGCTATCCCTGCTTCTGAGTCTTGCCCTATAACCATTCCACTATATGGCAATTTCTTAGCCTGAAATGTAATAACACATTTAATAATACAATATATTGTGTGAATAAATAAAGGAATAAATGAACATAAAACATTTATTAAGAGCTTACTATATACAAAATGCTATATCATGTGCTGGGAAAACACATTTTAAAAAAAGACAGTCGCTATCCTCCAATACATTATAATCTAATAGGTGAAGGCAACCCATATAAGAGCAGTGATCCAGAAGGAAAGGAAAGTCACAGGGATGGTCACTAGAGACAGAGGACAATTTACTCATATGCCCTTCCAAGAATGGCAGAGTTCATTCAATTCCTGTTTCCAGAGCTAGAAGTGGAATTATATTATAGCCTGTCCCCATTTTACAGAAGTCAAAACTAGCACCCAACAATGCCTAGTGCTTGGCCAAAGTCAAGTCAATTAAAAGGAGAGATTTAGAGTTTATTGCCCTTAGCAATAATCAAATCCAACCCTCTATTTTTCTAAAAAAAAAAAAAAAAAGGAAATCAGTAACCACAAAGGTTAAGAGATTCACCCAGATTCACACAGCTAGGATGTGTCAGATCCAGGTCTCTCTGACCCGAAGCCAGTTCTCTACCTACTAAAACCACCCGTCCTCTAGAGAAGAACCAATAAGCTGAAAAAGAGTTTGGAAAATAACAGTCAAGAGTTGATACTTTATTCTGTAGGCAATGGGGAGCCATGGAAGGTTCTGGAATAGAAGGGTGAGGTAGCTAACTCAGTGCAATAAGAAGACTAGGGAATCAATAATACACAGCAGAAGGATTAGACACACAGTTATCCAACACCCCCAAGCGTATCTGAACCAGATTAAAATGTGATTGGGAAATATTTCACAAAACAAGTAGTAAAAATACAGCGGAAGATAGATAATGTGAACGTGTGGTTTTCTAAGTCGAAGTGCAGCCAGCAGGCTCCTTACGTTTGGATCTGTGTGAGGCCAACACCGTTAGTGGTTTGTTTCATGTTCTGTAATATTGATTTTTAAAGGTGCCAAAGTCTCAGGCTGCCTTGCCTGTGCTCCCCAGCCTGATTCTCCTCATATATTGTGCCGCTTCTATGAGCCTGTGACCTCCTAGAGAGCAGAAGCTGTCTGTCTTTTCCATCTGTATCCCAGGACTTAACGTAGCACTTTAAACATAGTCAGTGATTAATAAATGCTTTTTTCATCCATCCACTCATACACTCTCAGTTGGTATCTTCTCAAGGAACACGACGATTTCTAGTTAAAGAGCAAAATGGATAGAATGCTGGGCTTCAGGAAGCCCTGAGTTCAAATCCAGCCTTGGACACGTTAATTATTGTGCATCCCTGATCATGTCACTTAACCTTTGTATGTGTCAGTATTCTCATCTGCAAAATGGGGATAATCATAACATTTACCTCCTGTGCTGGTTGTGAGGATCAAATAAAATAATATTTATAAAGTGTTTAGCATAGTGCCTGGCACAAGTAACTAGATAAACGTTAGCTGTAATTACTATTAACTATGCATTTTATAAATGATTTTTCTAATGGTATTTAAAAGCCTGTGAAACGGACGCTAATTTTACAAATTAGGAAACTGAGACTCAGAAGCATCCTGCCATGCCTAATAAGCACTATGGATAGGACCCAAGTCTTCTCACTCCAGCCCCAGGGCTTTTTCAACAGGTGTTAGTTAGCCTAGCAAAAGATAAATAAGAATAAAGGTCATAGGATCCTAGCTTTGGCAATGGGAGGGCTTTTAGAAGCCATCTCCTTTAACCTTTTTATTTTACAGTTGAGGAGACTGCACAGAGAGGGCAAGTCACGAGGTAGGAAAAGTTGGAAATCTCCCAAAGTGTCATGAAAATCCGAAGCGGATGATCTCGGCTTATGCGCGGCACGGCTTCAACAGTGTAGATTATTCAATGTCTACGCGCTATCGTTTGGAGCGGGCAAACTTCTGTGATCATGGCACTATCGCTAAAAAAAATTGAACATGAGCTGCCAATATCGCTATGTTTACTTATTTTTAAATTACACATACCCTATACTGATAATTACCTAGGCTATCAACTTACATAAAAATAAATATTTTCCCAAAAGGATGAAATGGCATTTGATCCTAGAGGTAAGAGGTTCCATTGGAGGCTCCCGAGAGGAAGAGTGCCCTGACCACTGCTCTGCTTTAGGAAGACAAACGTCGGCGGCTGAGCGGAGGATGGCTCAGAAAGGGGAGATGCTGGAAGCAGGGACACGGGCTAGCAGACCATCATGACAGTCTAGGAGTGCGTTGATGAGACCCGCCCTGGCTCATGACTATGATCTAAGTGAAGGGGCATGGAGAAAGGCAGCTTAAGCGGTTGAGAGGGTGAGAGATTGAGGATGATACCTCGGTTGTGTGAACCTGGGTAATGGGAGGGTGCTAGTGTCCTCCAGGATAACAGGAAAGTTTGGGGGGAAATAAAATGTAGAGAAAGGTGACTCAAATCCTGATCCACCCAAGCCTGGCCCTCCTGTCTGGCTCACTGTGCTCTCAAGGAAAGGAAGAGGAAGGAGCTCAGACTCTTCCTCACTGGTCTCTGTCCCCAAGGCCAGGGCCCATCCTGGGGGGTGCCTGGTTGGGGGTGCAGGGGATAAATTCTCCTGACAGTTGCCCAGCTGCTGTGGGTAGCACGTGGTTTAAGCCATAGCTGACTTAAGGACCCACACCTGATTCAGAAGGGGAAGGATGGGCAAGAGCACAGAGGAGGGAGGAAGCAGAGTGATGGAGTATTGAACTGTGGGCTGTGTGCTCCACTGGTTGTCACAGCAAAGATGAGGTTCAGCCTGTCTTCCCCCACAACTGCTTGGCCGCATAAATCTTTGGTGTCAAACAGTCGCTCGATAAACATGGACTGGTGCCAACCTACATCTCCCTTGGTGGGCTGCCGCGGCCCCCAGTTTGGAGACGCCTGTCAAAAGGCCATCATCTAGCCTCTTCATTTCATCATTTTCTAGGGAAGCCAGCTCCACCTGTACACTCCGTCACTGCAGGCTCAGAAAACCTCACGTGCAGTTCCGATTCTTCCCTAGATAAATATTTTAAATTTCTGAACTCTTCCTTTCAAGGCCAGAATGAGGAATTCTGGTCTCAGACAAATCATGTGACTCCCCTGGGCCCCAGGGCCCCCTTCTGTAAAGTGGGGTGGGGCACCCTCAGGTTGCTTCCAACTGTGAATCCTATGATGTGAAAATAATAATGATAACGATAGTGAACATTTGTGTAGTGCTCACTACCTACCAGGCTCCGTGCTAAGCACTTTACAAGTGATCCTCACAACAACTCTGGGAGGTAGGTGCTGTTATTATCCCCATTTTACAGAAACTGAGGCAAACAAGAGGTTAAGTGATCTGCCCAGGGTCACATAGTAACTTCCTGAAGCTGGATTTGAACTCAGGTCTCCCTGACTCCAGACCTGGTGACCACTCGCACCACTACTGTGCCACCTAACTGCCCAACGATCTGGACGTGCTGACCCTGGCCAGCCCTCACCCACGCTCTCACCAGTGGCCTATAGGCCCTGTCACTGGACCCAAGGAGAGACTCTTCTTTCTGATGTGAAGGTCTGGCCCGGGCCATTGTTCAGGAACATGGTCCGAGATGGACATTGGCAGGTATCCAGGGCCACAGAAGAAGAAGGCGCTGTCCACAGGGAGCAGAGAGAAGGACACAACTTCTGGATGACCCAGGGATAGACCCTGAAATTCTGCCTAAGCAAGGCCACGAGAGTCTGGGCATTCTGAGGTGCCCAGACTATCCTTTTAGTCATTTGTTTGTTTATTGATTTATTTATTCATCCACACATTCATTTATTTATTCATTTGTTCATCCATCCATCCATCTACCCATTCATTTGTTAATTAATTAATTAGCAGAACAGTGATTTAATCAGTGGGGGGGGGTCCCAATGAGAACCTTTCTCTCCCTAAGCACCTGTTCTGCACCCTGCTGTCCTGGGGCCTTAGCCAGGGTCAGAACCAAGGGGAGCCCGAAATGCAGGTCAGCCCCCTGTCCACTAGGCCAGGCCAGGCCACGCCACACCTCTCATCTGTCCACCTTCCTTTCTAATAAAGAATGCCTCTTCTTTACAAAGGGCCCAGGGCTTCCTAAGTGGCCTTCGCTGCTACCTGGAATTCTCAGGAAAGAAGGAAGCCCCACGAAGCCCATCCTCCCTGCTCTCAGGCTGCTTTTCTCTGCCTGCTCCCACCCCCCACCCCCCACATCCTAGCAGTCACATTAGCCTGTGCTTATCACTGCTCCTTAGTGACACTCAAACTGTCTTTTCTGCAATCGTAGATGGAGAATTGGAAGGGACTGTGGTCCACATCTAGTCTAACCCTCTCATTTTACAACAAAGGAAGAGACTCCAAGAGACCGTGACGTGCCCAAGGTCACATGGTTATTAAAGGGCTGAGCCAGGATCTGAACCCAGGGCCCTTTCCTCTGCACCCAGCCGCCTCTTTCTTTCTCTGCTTAGTCACTAATTACCAGAAGCCTCCACCTGCCCACCTCATGAGGCTGAACCTTCTTGCAGACTCAGTCTCGTGGCCACTGTTGGCCAGCGCAAAGAGAGGCGAGATGATGAAGTCTCTCCCAATAGTCCAGAAGCACTGGATGTCTTATGAAAAACCTCAGCAGCTCGGTCAGTGGGCAGGCAGGTCTCGGGTTTCTCAAATATTGGAAGGACTTTTGAACAGAGAAGCTCAGAGCCGCAAATGACCTCAGAATTGAGAAAGACAGAAATAATCCTAGAACGTAGAATGTCAGGGATCCGGGAAGTCAGAATAGAGAATCGTCAGATCTTCAAGGACCCACAGAGGCCAATTAACCCTCTACAGAGAAGACTGAGGAATTCCAGGGAAAGAAAGTGACTTACCCCAGGAAGGCAGTGAGTCCAACGGACGCTACATTTTAATTGTTTTCCAAAGCCCAGCACCCAAGAACTGGCCTTTATCCTTTTGCTGGAGGCACGTCATTATTTTCAGAAGGGCTTAAAGTGGGTGCCAGGAGGCGCTAGGGTGGGCCCCATTTCTTCCAAAGTTTTTCTTCATGAAACTGGATCTCCCTCTGCCTTCTTTATGTTCCCCAAGCCCCTTCCTAGGAGTCGAGCCCAGAGGGCAGATATTTTCAGCTCAAAGAGAGCTAGGAAGACTCAGGACCCAACCAACGTACTTTTCTTCATTCCTTGTGAGGCCAGACATTCTGAGGAGTTCTGCTAGCCTTTGGGGCTCTGCCTCTATGTGTCAAAAAGCTCTTTGCTTGGGGCCTCAGTCTTGTGTGTTTTCCATTTGCACTTACTGTAACAGGGACCACATGCCTGGTGGCATCCAAGTATAAGGTCTCATTTTGAACTGAGTGATTCTATGAACTTCAGGGCCCAGAGCCAAAACATGCTCATGCCCACAGCTGTATTTTTATGAATCAGGTCCTAAAAATTTGTATATGTTTCTAATTTAAAAAGACTTACTCCTTTCTAGCGGTTTAAGACATAAAAACAATCTTGTGTACTATGTCAGCTCCATTACCAGCATTCCTGGGGAGCGATGAGCATGGGTGACCCAATGCAAAAGTTGCAGTTAGGACCCTAAACCTCCCACCTTGCAGGGAATGTGCAAATCCTCACATTACCACCCTGAAGGTTCTCTTGTGGCCCCCCAAAACAAATAGGTACAAAATAGGCCTCCACTGAAGGAAGTAAATAGAACATATTCTCCTGAAATCTTGTCCCCTTGTTTTGTGGGGAAGGTAGACATGGCCAAAGGCTACTCTCTGGGCTTCTCTGAAACCTAATGGGTGTTTGTGATGGCCACGGAGGGAAAGCAATGGAACATCATGGAGACCTAGAGAGGGAGGGACTGCCAGGTCTGGGGCTGGGATGGGCAAGGAGGTTGCTGAGGCTTCCCTGTGCTCCCAGCGTCTGTGAGGAAGTCCCAAAGATAAATTCAGGCTTCACACTTGGGGCTTCAATCCTTCTTCCTTCAGACAAGAGAAGGCCAAGGAGATATGTAAGTATGTGTATGCACAGATGGTTTGTTCAGCTGGGGAAGTGTGACAGTCTGTGTGTACATGAGTGTGGATGACAATGTATGTGTGTGTGTGTGTATGGGCAGGTGAGAATATGGGTGTGAGGGTTTGTGTATTTATGAGGAGGTGGCTAGCTGTAAATAAACAGAGATGTACATGTGGGAACGTGTGTGCATGTGTGTGAGAGTATCTGTGCATCTGATATCGGAATGAGTCTTGGGTGTGGGTGTATGCATGCGGGAGTCTGGGCATGGGCGTGAGAATCCCTGTGTGTGTGTGCCTGCTAGGCCGTTTTCACCATGAAGCTGGCCTGCTCTCCAGACATTGTCCTCATCTTCATCCTCTCACGCTGGAGTGCCCCAGCTCTAATACGTGACAGTTTGCCTTCTCTGGCCAGGACCTAGGCTGCCACAACATTGCCCAGCCTTCTTCACATTATGCCCCTTCCTTCCAGCACCAACTTTTCACAAAGGCTGTTGTCCCCCATTAGAATGTAAGGGTCTCCAAGGGAGGGACTGCCTTGCTTTGGATTACCAGCAATGGCCTGGATCATCTTTTCCTCTCTTTCTCTCTCCCTCTCTACCTCCTTCTTTCTGTATCTTTGTCTGTTTCTCCCTCCCTCTCTCTCCTTCTCTCTCTCTTCTTTCTCTCTCCCTCCTCTCTCTTTCTCTCTCTTCCCTTCCCCCCTCTATTTGTCTACTAATGAATGTGTTTTATCGTGTGTATATGTTGATGGATAGGTTTAAGAGTATGTGTGTGAGATAAGCCTGCATATGTATATGAGTGTTTGTGAGAGGAAGGGTAGCCACTTGTGGGTATGGACATTGTTCTACATATGCATGTCTGGGTACATGAGGTAGCATGTATATATGGGTATCTATTTATGGGTTTCTTCAAGAGTGTGTGTGTATGTGTGAGAGGAAATCAGCTTGGGGTTGAGTGGAGGAGATTTAAGAGTATCTCTAAATGTATGTATGGCAATTTCAGTGTGTGAATGGGTTTGTGCTTGTGAGCATGTTTGGGTATTGTGCAAGTACTATAGGAGACAGTGTGTGTGTGTGCGTGTGTGTGTGTACAGTTATGTGGGAGAATGCATATGTAAAGTGGGTATGCATGGGTGTGTGCTGCGGTGCTTGCATATAAAAAACAGTGTGTATGTAGGTGTGGGTGAATATTAGGCAAGTCGAGGTTGGTGGACTTTCCAACTACTGGGAAAACCAGTAGCCCTGACCCCATCTTTTCACCTTTTTTTGCATGGAGAATACAAGTCTATAGGTGGATAATTCAAATTTGAATCACTGAGGGAGAAATAAAACTTGAATTGGCTTAGAATCTTTAAGGAGTGAAAGGTAGCAGGGGTGGAATGGGTGGGGTACATTGTTGGGGGTTGGGGAATCATGTTAATTCCCCTTGGTTGCCATTTTCCTAAGTTATTGTTCAAGTAAAGGCTTTCTAATGCTATTATATGCACATTAATGATGCCCAATAAAATAACCCCATCTTATAATTTTTCTTTTATAAGGACTATAAATCCAATATTCCAAGACAGATGAAGTTTACTGTGCTATCATTATCTTCCCTTCATTGTAAAATTCCTGTATCCTGCAGGCCTCACAGATCATAATACTCCTCAAAGATGTGATGGCTGCAGCAGATCTAATGTCCTTGTAGTATCTTGTGATTTAAATACTAAAAGATAGGAGTTGAAAAAGCCTTAGGATATCTGAGAAAACACTTTTAAAAGCATCATAAATGAAGATAAGTTGTTTTTCTCAGAAACCTGTAAAGTTTATTAGAGCATATAAAATGGGTTTGCATCCTGAATAATAGCCGTTAGGGATCTGTTTGTTAGGTGTGTGTCATACTACAAGCATTAAGGGATTTCATCAGCACGGGTGCTCCCTTCACCAACGCACATCACAGCCCCTCAATGACTTGGTTGACAGTCTTTGAGAGTTGCTGTAACCAAAAACCAAAACCAAATGAAACCCAAAGTAAAACAAATGAAAAAAAAATAATACCCCATCTCCTTGATGATAAGCCTGTCCAAACTTGGTTAGGCCATTCCTTGAACAAGACACATATAGTCTATCCTCATACCCATACTCCCAAGTCTTCCTTCAAGTCCAGAGCATGATCAGTCTTTAGGAGCCCACAGTCTCCTGGCCTCTCCCACCTTTATCCCTACTCTTACCACAATGAGTTAAGGGTCATAGTCACCACAAGATCATCAGGGAAGACTTAGGCAGTCTGGTGGGCAAAATGTTTCTAGGTCTTTTTTTTTTTTTTTTTAAGACTTGCACCTTGATGGTGGTTGTGAAGTTACCTATCTTTTCCTGACATAGCATCATAGATGCTGCAATCCCAGCTCTGTCTCTTGCTTCCTGTGTGACCCTGGACAAATCACTAAACTTTTCTGGGTCTTGTTTTTTCCTCAACTGCAAATGAAGGCTGGATAATCTCTAACGCCCTTTCCAGCTATCATCCTTTGGGTCTCTGAAACCCCCTTGGCCCCTTCATAGTCTTCTTGGACCTCGGTTTCTTTATCTGTAAAATGAAGGGGTTGGACTAATTGGCCTTCAACATTCTTTCTAGCTCTATATCCACTATCCTGTGCCAGAATTAGGGTTGTTCACATCCTCAGATGGGATAACATATAGAATATTTTGCAAACCTTAAAATGTAACAAAACCAGAAATTATTATTAGCATTATTATTAAATGTTAAAATATCGAAAAATTTAAATTTAAAACTTTTAAATCTAATATTAGCAAAGTCAGAAAATCTGTATTATCTTAGAAGGGAGCACACACAACCCCAAATCGTGATGACAGCAAAAAGAAGGTTCCCATGGGAACATTGCAGAAGCCAATACAGAATTTTTTCATCACAAATTCCAATCCTTTTTTTTAACCCTCATTTGTTTAAATGTCCCCATCTACATTTTGACATGTTTGACATATTCATCATTTTATAAGATATGAAACATTTCCTTCTCCTTTAACACTGCTTTCCTTTGGTTTGCACCTATTTGCTTTTCTGTATAAGTCTCTAGAAATCTTTAATCAATCACCTTCTTCTTAGGAAGTAGAGGGTGTGTTAGAGAGAGCCATTGTTATGTTGACCGGTCTTGTCTGGCCCTCTGCCAAGACATGGGGGACCATTTTATCCTTTCATTTACTAGAAAAGCAAGAGCATAGGACGTGCTGGTCCCCCATAAAGACACGAAAGTCTGTTGGTGGCAAATGAGTCTAAAAGTAGGAACGTATTGACTGCATGGAAGGAGGTTTACTATCTGAAAAGTAAATAATGGTGCTGGACACCCTCCACCCCCAAGACTAGAGAAAAGAATCTGACACATTGGTGGGAGGTGGGATTTGTTGTAGGTCAAGTTGAAAGTGTGAAACCTACACAGGAAACTGTCTCCTAAAGCCATCCATCACCAGCTGAAAAACAAGGCAATTACTGATTATGACCCACCTGAAGTTTTGGAGACAAACTTTCCCTGATGGTCCTAGTGAAGGGAATATTGTAAGAGTTGTTTTCCCTTGTCAAAGAGAAGGCAGAAATGGGGAAGGGTAGGAGCACGACAACTTATCTGCTGCTTAGAGAATCCTAACCTCAGTGATTTTCACAAATCTTGACAACTTTGTTTGCTCAAGGGCTAAATTGGACCTTGGAGGTCATGAGAAGCATTGCACATAGAGCCTCTTAAGAGCTGTGTGATCCACTAGGGCACAGAAACAGACCGAGTCAATTCACCAGCACATGAAACTTGACCAAGTAGATTCACCAGGACATAAAAATTGAACAGGTTGATACAGCAGTGTATGGAAACTGACCAGGTAGATTCACTAGGACACAGAAATTGACCGGGTAGATTCACTAAAACATAGGAATGGACCAGGGTGATTTACTAGAAATTGACCAGGTTAATTCAGTAGGGCATGGAAATTGACCAAGTAGATTCACTAGGACACAGAAATTCACCACCTAAATTCACTAGGAAATTGACCAAACAGATTCACCAGGGCACAAAATATTGACCAAGTAGATTCACTGGGACACAGAAATTCACCAGGTAAATTCACTAGGAAATTGACCAAATAGATTCACCAGGGCACAAAAAAAATGACCAAGTAAATTCACTAGGACACAGAAATCAGTAATGTTCATTGTACCTTACAAAGTGCTTCAGGAACATCAATCAGCTCAATGGCATTTTCCATGTCACTGTATGCAAATTCCATTTCAAGGAGGATGCAGCTTCATATCATATAAAGTTAAACAGATGATAGTATCTGAGGGAACGGGAATCCCCAATAGCCAGGGTTGTTAAAGCTTAAATATGCAATTTAGAAATGTAGGGGAATCACATGCTTTACCATTCAATTTTAAAGCAGCCAGTTGCAAACTTCTCAGTGGAAGGAAGGTTACTCAGAGCTGAAAAAGGTAAATGGAATCAATAGCCCTTTAAAGGGCCAAGGCAGTTGAAACATATACTGTGTGTCGTTGACAATTAATGCCAGACTTCTTCCAGAAACAAACTCAAAAGCCACCATTCTGATACTATCAAGGAAAGAACTCCCTGGTGCTCCCATTCTGCTTCCCTGAATATATCCACATCCCTCCCCCCTCCCCTCAAGATTCCTCCTGTCTCTCCTGGGGGTTCTCTTACATAGTTGTCCCAGGACTAACCACTGGCAGGTCAAAATTTCAGCCTCATGCAGACACAGAGATGCTTAGTATTGACCCATTCCCTGCCAAAACACATAAAGCCACAAGCAAGTTGTCAAGACCACTCCTATGGCATCAGCATGCCAGGAATAGGGCAGTCCCTTTAGTATTACTTAATATGGGAGAAGTTTGATAGTGTCCAAGGTTATTGTCATTCCTCAAGTGAGGATAGGAATCCCAGAAAGTAGCTTAAGGCTAGCAACACTACAAAGGGAGTTGAGCAGATCTCCACTCTCACAGAGGAAGAACTGTCATATTTAATAAATTAATATTTGGGGGTGGAAAGGGGAGGAGGTTAGCATGGGGGCAGGCTTGGGATGGTCAGGGGATGGGCACATTCTGAGCTCACAGTAGACATTGCAAACACTGTTCACAGCCACAGACACCAACGAACACAGCTAGACACTCACACCACAATAATACCAGAATGCAATTTAAAAAAAAAAAAATTATATAAAAGATGGTTTCTCACCCCTTTAAAACAAAACTGGAACTTTGGTTTATAGGATCGGTTATGCCCAAATACCCTCCTCATCATCCTGTGGGCCAGAGATTAGGAGGTGCACAGGCAGGAGGTACGCATTGGAATAAAAGAAGAAAAGATTAGTTACACCTTGGTGCATTTCAAAGGCAAACTCATCTTGGTTTTTTTGGTTTTTTTGGTTTCTTTTAAGGATAGAGAAACTTGTAGCAACTGAAGCACCCCATCACCAAGTCTACCAAATGCATAGAAAGTTTGTGTCTATGGCAACCCATACAGAAAACACAGGAGTGCCCAGCTCTAACTTTGTGTCAAAATGAATTAGGAGATATTATCATTAGTTTCTATTAACAAATGCGTGTGAGGGGGAAACATGCATTTTGAATGTGTTGCAAGAGGAGATTAAACTTTTTTTTTTTTAAATCAGCAAAGGAGCAATTAGAGTAATCAAATACCTTCTCAGTTCTTTCAGGTTAAAAAGTATCAAGAAAATCTAAAGAATGAAAAAAAAAAATCTCCTGATCGGGAATACCCTTTGTCAGCCTCTGCGTGTCCTTCACACTTATGTGGTAAGGCCCTCCTTAAGTCCTGGGGTGTCTCGGAGCACCTCATTGTCTTGACTTAGTGAAGTCACCCTGTTCTCTAGTGTCCTCCCAGTGAAGTGCAAGCAAAGGCTGGAATGGCCATCAACTTCCAAAGGATGACACAAAACAGCAGATGGTTTTAATGAAGAGAGACTAAAGCTCCCATTTGCTGGAATGTTGCAGAATGTGGGGTTAGGTTGAATTGAATGTTTTGGTTAAATGAGGGGTAACCTTTCTATTTCCAGCCCTGTTGACTGAAAAGTTCTCTAAGATGTCTCAGCCCTCTTTGATGTCATAGTATTGAACAATTTCTTCAATAAGTAAGGTTCTGGTGATGTCTCAGGTCATCAAAGAACCGCCATTTTAGAGCTAAAAGGGACCTGAGAGGCCACTGAGTTCAACCTCTCTCTTTACAGATTAGCAAACTGAGGCCAAGATATTTTAAGTGACTTTTCTAGGGCCACAGAGTAAGTATTGGAAGCAGGATTCAAACCCAGGTCTTGACTCTAAGTGACACATTTTAGGCTCTACAAGACTTTGCCTCTCATCATTTTAGGCTCTTGGCTCACTGGGTCCATCTAACATGTAGTAGGCTCGGGAAAGATATGTAACCACTCTTAAGATTCCATTTTCTCTGTTAAAAAAAAAAAAGGCAGCCAGGAGGTATATTAGATAAAAGTGCTGTGTGTGGAGTCAGAATGACCTGAAGTCAAATCGGGCAGCAGATATTTTACTAGCTGTGTGATCCAGGGCAAGTCACTTTTAAACTCTCTCAGGATCAGTTTCCTTATCTATAAAATGGGGTTAATAATAGCACCTGCCTCACCGGGCAGTTCTGAGGACCAAATGAGATAACATGTGTAACATGCTTTATAGCCTTAATGCATCATATACATGTTAGCTAGTATTATTGAAATGAGGATGTTGTGCTCAATTACCTCAAAGATACCTCCCAGGTCTAATATCTGGGCGATCTGTGATCCTATAACCAATAAAATGAAGACCCGATAACCTTTGAGACTTCTCAGAGCTCTAAATTTAGAATCTAGGTCTGCAGAGACAGAGGTGTAGAAGATGGGGCTAAAATGTTCAGAGCCCAGGACAAACCCTACAGGGATGTGGGGGGAAGAAGGCTACGAAGCTTTTTCCTGTAGCTTGCCTCTTGGCTGGTGGGTGCAGTACAGGGCTGGAAGGATGGGGCAAGGGGAGAAAAAACATCTGGAACACAATGTTCCACTTAGTTGAGTCTTGGTTAACTGAAATTTTGCCATAATACTGAGGCCAAATAAAGTCATCCCACTAGTTGGCTGTTTCTAAACTCTTTTCATAGACTTAATAGTTGTTGGTTTGGGGTTTTTGCCATTAGATACATCTTGGGAAGACTTTAGCAGACACATTGAGGGGGTAGAAAGGGTATTGAGCAGAAAGCCAGCAGGGACCTAAGTTCAAGTGCCTCTTCAGACACTTGATTTAGTCATGTCGGCAAGCCACTGAGCCTCCCTGGCTCTCGATTCCCTCGTCAGTAAAACTAGACAAATAACGCCTGTTGTCCGTACCTTAAGAGGTGGTTGTGGAATAATTCTGATGAAGATCTTGGTAGAGCTCATAACTCCGCACCAATGTTAGATATTGGTCATCACTGACCCTCTTTGGCAAGGAGACATTTTACAAGGTCTTGGGAAACTCAACAAAGGCATCCTTCAGAAGCCTTTAGAGCCTTTTTGACAGGCTCTAAAACAAGGGGCCAATAATTTTGCTAGACCACTTCCCACAGGGATGGGAAAATAATATCTACCAGGTCGAGACGTTTGAGGGAGACAGTGTGGAGAGGGCCTTGGATCGGACTCATATCCTGCTTCTGACCTTGGGCAAGTGACTGAACCCGTTTGAGCCTCAACTCCTTCATCTGTCAAATGATACCCATAGAATGTCTAACTCTATGTGTAAAGTTGACCCACAAGATTGTCATGCAGTTCAAATGAGATAACATTTGTGAAATACTTGGCTCTTATAGAAAGGTCAGTCCTTAGAATTGTTAGTCTGGTGATTGTGGTTTGCCATTCTCCCCCCATGAAGACTTTGAAGAATCTCACATAAATTAAATCTCTCTCTTTGGCTTGCCAACAAGGCACGGGCAGTCCCATTATGCAGATTAGTAAAGAGTAATGATGGCACTGTGGTGTAGTAGAAGGAGGGAAAGCCTTGGAGTCCATCATAGTCCTGCTCAGAGCCTGCTTCTGACATATTAGCTGTTGGTACACAGATTGTAGATATCATTTAAAATCCCTAAGCCTTAGGTTCTTCATCTATAAAATGGGCACAGTCGTGGCTTTGAATTCAACAAACCTATCAATCCCCCACCACACAGAATGCTAGGATAGAAAAAGTACAGGCTCTGGTTGAGCATAGAGGGCTCAGATTCGAATCCCACCTTTGGTCCCTTCGACCCAGCAAGCCACTCAGTCTCGCTTGGCCCCAGTTTCCATATTTCTGAACTGATCCCTCAAACTCTAAGTCTATGTTCCTATGTAGCAGTGTGATACCATAGATAGAGATCAGGACATGGAAACAGGAAGAGATGGTTTCAGATCTGACACAGACTACTGGTGTGACCATGGGCAGGTCTCTACCCTTTCTATGCCTGAGCCTGGGCAGGTCATTTATTCTGTAAATATCTAAGATGTTTCTCAAAGATTCTAAATTGCTGTACCATGAGTTGACAACTTGCCTCAACAGAAGAAGCTTTCTACACTGAGAGATCTCAGCTTCAATGAAAATATGAGTCTTGACAACATTTCCCCTCCATTCACAAATAGATAAATGAGAGGCAATTTCAGGCTCTGTCATTTTTGGGAAATTCTGGGGGGAGAGAGAGGGAAAAGGGAGGGAGAGAGAAAGAAATAGAGAGAAAGAGAAAGGGACAGAGAGACAGAGACAGAGAGACAGAGAGAGATGGCTAAGTAAATTAATTGAATGAATAAATAAATAAATATAGAAATTTTAAAAATAAAAAGCTAGCCCAGATAAAGGTTCAAATTCTATCACACACTAAATGTGTGACCTTGGACAAAACATTTCATGTTCATGGGTCTCAGCTTACTCATCACTACAATGAGGGGTTAGAGAGTGTCTTCCAACTCTAAATCTGTGATAATAAAAAAGAAGAAGAGGGAAGGGAACAAGCATTTATTAAGTACCTATTGTACACCAGACACTGAGCTAAGTGCTTTAAAAATATTATCTCATCAGAATTCATTATTGATGATTCCCCTTGAAAATAATTATACCCCACTTTTTCTGTTAGAATGGTTCATTTCATTTGGTGTTCAAAGTGTCAGAAATTGGCTAAATTTGGTCATATTTTAAATCCTCCTACCTAGAACTTAAATCGAGGGAGAAAATCACCAGCACTAATTCTTACCATTGAAATTTGCTCTAATGCAAATTACTTGTAGTAAATTAAATCTTAAAGAAAATAAGTGGTAATTAATTATGATTGAAACAGACAGGAATTTTAGCTTGAAAATATACACTGCCAATATCACTAGTGTTCCCAGTCTACTTGTAGGAATAAAAAGAGCTCCCAGTTGTCAACTGTTATTAAAAACCAGATGTTAAGATCGATGTCTTGTATGCTGCGGAATAGAGTAAAGAACTATGACAGCCTGATATAAACTCTGCTAACATTTAACATTGGAGAAATGTGGTTACATCCCTTTAAAGGGAACTTGGAAGCATTTTGATTTTTTTCTGTTGTGTGCTCCTGCGAAGGAAAAAACATGAGAGAAAAATGTCCAAAATGCTTGGTCCCCATCTCTTCTCCCCTGCCTGAGTGCTGCAGTTGACCCTGCTCACAGGGGTCATTTGGGTCTTGGTGAAGGTCCATTTGGAAACAAAACACAAAACAAAACCACAGAAGCGAACCAGAGAGAAAACCCGAGTTTTCCCAAGCATGTGCAGCAACTTCCCTGCTGAGATGCTTGCATTTTTTTATATGCAAATGTTAATTTACTCAGCAAGCTTACCTCGCAAAAATGTACATTTTTGAAACTGAAAAAAAGACGAGGATAAACATCACTTGATCCCTGACTCTCATTTACATGTGGAGTTATTTCGAAATGCTATTTTTTCCCTGTCCTACAGACCATGGGCAGAATCTTTTCTCTTTTCCTTGTTTTTCTTTTTCTAACTCTACTCTCAAATGGACTTTTTGGACGCTGCCAAACAGGGTTTTGATCCCCTGAGTGTTCCTTGAGAATGTTTTTTTGCTCTGGAAGATGCCAAGCCATCCAGCTGGGGAGGGAGAAAAGGACTCAGTCATCTAGACATCGTGTCTACACGATGCCAAGCACTTTGGAGACTGGGAAACATCCAGTTGACTGACGGAAGTCGACAGGCCCTGGCCACGGAACACAAGGAAGGCCTTGTAGTATGGAGGCTTCATTATGAAATCAACTCCGATCCTTAGGAAGATCTCCTCAACTCCCTGGGCCTCAGTTTCCTCATCTGTCGAATAAGAGAGTTGGACTAAGGGGCTTTAAAGTTTCTTGTAGCTGCAGTTTAAATCTGCAATCCTATTGCCCCTTCCCAAACTGTTCATTAAGGACCTATGATGTCCGGGCACTGGGGGGTACAAAGGCATGCAGTTAGGGGTCTTGCCCATGACGAGGTTCTGTTTTGCTAGGGGATATAACGTCTGAGATAAGTAGAGAGATGATGATTTGAGGGTGGAGAACACATTAATAGTAATTATTTTAATTATATTGAGAACTTATATATAGGTATATAGAACATTAAATGTTTTTTAAAACTATAGAAGGGTGCTGAAATATCCTGGGAGCAGTTCTATCTGAACCTCATCACCAACAATGAGAATCATGAGACAGAAATAATAATAATCCATAGAGCATTAAACGTAAAAGAAGGGCAGTAGAGTAGTGACTTGTCCCAGGAGCATATCTATGTGAATCCTGTCAAAAAAGAATGAAATGATGATAATGTTTGACCGTTCTTTGAAGTGGGAAAAGCACTCTGCACAACTTTTCTCCTTTTAGCCTCACAACAATTCTCTGACGAAGGAACTCCAGTTATCATTATCCTCATTTTATAACTGAGGCAACTCAGTTGAGAGAACTCTCTGAGAAAACTCAGAGAGGTTCAGCTAAGCCAGGGCTTCTAGATTCAAAGTCCAGCAGGCTATTATGGTATGCTGCCTATCAATGGCTGGTTATACATACATAGGTCTGCAGGATTATACATCAAGGGCTGGGAAAGGCAGTTAGCCCAACACCCTTATTTTGCAGATGAGGAATCTGAGGCCCAGAGAGGTGAAATGATGATTTGCCCAAATGACTTCTCCAAGGTCTCCTAGGTGGTAAAGGGCAGGATCTTTAAGATAGAGGAGGGGGGATTAGGAAAGGTTTCTATCAGAAGACAGTGCCTTGGTTGAGTGGCATCCAGAAAATACCTTAGAAAGTAGTTTTAGGAAAAGAAAAAAAGAAATGCTCAAAGTCACCAAGGGCTCTTTTAGCAGCTCTACTGTAGCCTTTGTACCTCAAAGGAGAACTGACTGCCCCTTTGGGGAAAGCAAGATTGCTCCAAGGTTACCATTTCAGTGGTATACAAAATGGCACCCTCCTAAGAAGAGAAATGAAATGGAGTAGCAGCCCCTCATTGGTGGGTTGTTTTTCTCACTGTGGATATTTTGATTTCTAGATCTGAGGTCATAGGACTAGATGAACATCATGAGAGCCAGGGAGGGGATTTAAATAGAAGCTATAGTCAGGGGCACTGACTACTTTGCAAAAACTAGCCTCCTGAAGAACACTCCCTCATGAGTTCAGAAGGCCAAGTTCTTTGCCTATCTGTGTCTGTCCATCTCTCTGAACTGATCACTATTCAGCATCCATGAATGCTAGACAGGCCACTAAGTTTTCATGTGACTCCTTGATAGTTGCACAACACTTGGTGGTGGGGATTAACCAAAGTTCTCCATGATGTAGTCTGACACTTGCATGGCCATTTCTCGCCCTGTCTGAAAAGGTGATCTAAGGGAGCTTAGAGCAGAGGGCTATGGTCACCTTCAGCCCATGAAGACCACCTGTTTATCCTTACATGGGGACATTGCCTTCAGTCAGGCAGCTAATTAACAACCTTATGTGAGGGGCCATAGAAAAATGCTCTGGGCCATTAGGATGAGGGCAATCCAAAGAAACATTTTCCCCCTGCCCCCATGTAACTCAGATACCTATCCAAAACTTCTCTGAACTCTGCAAACCCCAGAAGTCTGCAAAATCTGCCTGCATGTGTCATGAAAACAGGATTTCAACATGGGATTTACGATGCTTTCTGCTTTTGGTTCGGCCAGAACAACCCCCCTCATGGCATTTCCAGCTGCGGGCTTGGCCGGAGTCAGGAATTACAGACACTTGCAAAAATAAAAACAATAGGGGTGAGCCTGGGAAATGGGGCGGGGTGGGGGGGATGAGTCTTCACAGACGTATAATAAGGTTTATCTCAGGTTCAAGTCTAAACAGTCTTTCATCCAGCCTTCCTCCTGGAATAACAATTATAATAGCACATGTTTGTATGTCTCTGTATAGTGAGAGTGGTTGTTTATATGTTGCTATAATTCATGTTTATATATTGTAGCCCAGATGTGGAAATCTGCCCATTTGCACATAGGCTTACCTATCCCAAAGAACTCCTGAGATCCTAGCCAACTCTTGGGGTCTTTAACATGCCATCCAGAAGCAAATATTAGGAGGTTATCTCTGATATTTAGCACAGAGAAACAAACAAACCTTTCCTTGTGTGGCTTTGGAGCACAGAGAAGCCGGAGAAATGAGTTTCCCTTCGTATACTGTGCGTAGTTCAAGTCAGAGTTCATTGGGTATTTGCATTACTGTCAGCTCTCTTTCCACATGTGTTCTAAATACTTAGAGAATGAATCGTCCTAAGGGGTCCTTTGCATCGTTAGGAAAAATGCACAGCTTCAAACATTGGATAACATTGAGATGGGATGAAAAAGAGAAGGAAAAGAAATGATGTTATTGCGGGGGTATATTCCAGACTAACCAGCCAGAGGGTGCACATGAGGTTCTTGGGGTCACAGACTGCCCCATTTGTCTTTGTCTTTCCTGTGCCTGACATCGCGCCTGGCACATAATAGTTATTAAATAAGTTTTCGATGAATTGAAATGAATGGAGAAATTAAATGATGTCTTTCTGACATCCTGCCATATGTGGGTGTTTGTGTGGGTGTGTACATGGGATCGTGGATTTAATTAGAGCTGGATGGGACCTTTGAGGGCAGCATGTTCAACTGCCTCCTTTTATAGATCTAAAAACTGAGGAAAACAGAGGTCCAGGGACTTTCCCAAGACACAGCTAGTGAGGCAGGATTCAAACTCAGGTCTTCCTGACCTCAGATTCAGTGCTCTAGCCCCTGTGCCACCTAGTTATTTTCTGCTTCCTTAGAATGTAAGCATCTTGAGGGCAGGGATAGGTTCCCTGCTGTTGGTGTATCCTCGGTGCCTGTCACATAGTAGGTATTACATAAGAGCCTGGCAATAGTTTGATAGGCACTGATATCCATCCTGGCACAGAGGAAGCACAGAGTTGTGATGAGGACTTTCAGATATCCGGGCAACTATCACAGGTCTCGGGGGCAGCTAGGTGGTGCAGTGGATAGAGCACCAGCCTTGGATTCAGGAGGACCCGAGTTCAAATCCGACCTCAGACACATAACCCTTACTAGCTGTGTGACCCTGGGCAAGTCACTTAACCCCCATTGCCCAACCAAAAAAAAAAAAAAAAAACCTATCACAGGTCTCATTCTACCAAATGGAAAGACTGTGGTCAATTTCTAGCCCTCCAGTTGACAATTCCATAATTTGGAAGAAGCAACAAGGAGAATGGTGACCCAGTCCTAAGTGACCAGTGACGATGAGTTTGGTTTGTTCGAGCAGAGATGATGTGAATGTTGGAAATTTTGGCACCAAAAAAGAGGACCCTGACATGTGAAGCAGGTGTGCAAAAACCCAGAGAAAAATCCTATGTCTCTGTGGTCTGGGCGTCTAAAGGCAAAGACAGTTCCAGATTTCCTCACTGGCAACGTAAAGGGGTTGGGCTATGTGATCCTGAAGGTCCCTTTCATATTCTCATCTGAGGAGTTGGACTCAAGTGTCTGGAATGCAGGCAACTACTGAGTCAAGGGAGAAACAGGGGAAGGGCAGGGCTGGCTCTCCTCCCCCAGTACACAAAGGCAGCTCCCATCATAGCAGATGGGCCGGCAGAGTGTGTTCCTAATGAGTCTCTAACTCTCGCTCACCAGCTCCATTTACCCCTGCCCTCGATGACCCTGGTTGTAACCCTCAGATTCAGTTTTACCTCTGTCTTTCTGTTAAACCTGCCTCCTATTAACTACCCACTGGAATGGCCTGGTGTAATTTCCAAGGGTTTTTGACTTTCCTCTGGCCGCTGTCCCACCACTGCCTCCACTGACTTCTGCCCAGGGAGACTTCCTGTCTGCCTGTCTGATTAAACCACTACTCAGCTGATGTTCACTAATTAGCCAGCTGCATGTACAATGGAGCCACCCCCTCCTGGTGTGGGTTCAGCCTGAGGGTCTGACCGGCCACATAGCAGACCCTGGTGGGCCCCCAGGTAACAATCCGGAAAGCAAAGTTCTCAAGATTTAAATGGTGTCATCATAAATGCTTCCAATGTACCTCTCTACCTGGATGTTCTCACCTCAGTTAGAATGCAAGCTTTCTGAGGGAATGCCCTGTTTTACTTCTGTCTTTGAATCCCCAGCATTTAGTACAGTATCTGGCATAAAAGTAATCACTCAACACATACTTTTTGATTGATTAAGCAAGAAAAGGATGGCATTTAAGAAGATTCATATGATTGCACAAGGGAACTTTCCAATGAGTTTTTTTATAAAAATGGATGAAAGATGGCGAAAAAGTAAGGTAGCCAAGGTAATAAGAGAGTAACTTGATAAAGGTTACTGTAGGGCATCAGTAGGAGGGCATTAAAGATCAAGAGAAAACTAAAAAGCATGACACATGAGGAATTAAAATAAAAGCTGGAGCTACGTAACCTAGAAGAAAAAAAAAGACCTAATGGTGTCAGGATAACACTTCAAATGTCTGCAGAGTGGCATGTGGAAGAGACTCAATATTCTCTCTGGTTCCAGGGAACAGTACCAGGACCAGCAAATCAGTTTAAGGTCACAATCTTCAGCTCAGTGTCAGGAATAATGTCTGAAACCTTCATACCCATCCCACAACATAACTGGCAGCCTAGTAGTGAGTTCCTCATGACCAGATGTGTTAAATCAAGGATACTGGACAGTGACATAGTAAGACTGTTTTATAGGTCATCCACAGCTTGGGCAGGGTGCTAGACTCATGGAGGGTACATAGAGGAGGACCTCTATGGTTCTTTCCAACACTGAGATGCTATTCTATTAATCTATGAAAATCGTTCTGATCAGCAGCATCATTTCCATTCAATGTTAAGCTCCCCAAAGGAAAGGACTATGTCCCTGACACAACACTGTATAGGGCATGTTCAAATATTGCTGAATGGAAAAAAATGGAAAAGTTTTCATTTTTCCATTTTCTAAGATTTGAACTAATCCTTTCACTCACTTTACCTATCTATAGACAATTAAACTCACACTAACACACCAGAAATGTAAAAAGTAAAGAAAATGCCTCAGCTCAGTATTCAAGGCTCCTCATAAATCTGGCCAGTTGATCTTTCCAATTTTATCCACTCTACCTTGATCTCTATGTTGTAGCTAAATTGGGCTACTTGCCATCTTATAAACACATATCACCTTTCCTCAACTCCTTGACTTTTTTCACACCATTCCCCACACCTAAATTAGCTTTCCCATTCACTATCCCCCATCATTTCCATCTGCTGAAATCCACTCATAAGTAACAGGAATGAATTGGCCTATGGGGACCTGCCCTTGAGGGTCATGTGGATATTCTCTGCTGGATTTCAGTCTAAATGACTGTGCAAATTTGCAGGGAGCTCATTTCTGGGCACAACTACTCAGAGACTGGTACTATATGATGATGAAAATTCTTTTAATTGACTGCAGGGCTGGAAGATAGATGACTTAGGTTGCTGAGCTAGAGCTAACTGTATAATCAAAAGGGAAAGCCACACCTTCGTCATTTTTATCATTGTAACTGTAAGGCCAGACTACTTTGGGTTATTCGCAAGCATCGAGTGAGGGACAGGCATCAGTCCTATCTCCCACCCAGCCATGGTACCTCTGAACACATGGCAGCTTCTGTCTTTTTGTGTTTGTTCTTTCTTTATCTTAGGCAAATGAGTATTCTGCAGTGGAAGTACCTAGGGAACCTTGTGAATTTAAGGCATGCTGAGATCCCATCAGAGATCTTACTGGGACCTAAAGCTGAATGATGGCTGGGGAGTCTATGTGAGGCAGTAGAGCAGTGGCGACTGATGGCGACAGAAAGCAGAAAGATGCACAGAGAAGTCACCTTAAAATGGCAGCAGCTTCAGAGGACATAGATCTGGACTTAAAAGAAACATAGATCCATGGGACCTGTCTAGGCTTCCTACTCAGCAGAACTTCATGAAGACTCCACAAAGAGGTGAGAGAGAAGGTCTTTCAGGTCCAGGAGTCAGACGCCCCTCTGCCATGGATGTTCTTTACACATATTCTTCGATACCATTGCACTTGTGTTTGAGGCCATTCTCCCCAGGGCCCTTCCGTCTTTACAGTGAGTGTGCATCCTGATGTATGGAGAATGCTTTTTACCTGTTTTTACTGTACCTTTTTTTAAGTCCCTATTCTGAAAGCTCATGGAGTCAACTGGTTAATAGTTAATGAAGAATAAACTAGTGGGGGCTCACAAGCAGTGTTCCTGGAGACATAGCACCTCCAAATCCTGAAAGCAGTAGTGATTACTCTTCTGTAGAGTGGCAGAATTGGGGAAGTTGCTCCAGAAGGAGTTCTACACATTCAATTATTCCTTAAAAAAAAGCACTTAGTAAGCATCTTTTATGTTCTGACCACTACAGCAGGAGGTGGGATAGAAGGACCAAACAGAAACAGCCTCTGTCCTCAAGGCAAAGAAGCAGGCAAAAGGGAAGGGGCTTACATTCTCCCAGGAGGAAATAAATACCAAATTATCTGGGAGACATAACCCATTGAAGGAGATCAGGAAAGGGCTTGAGGAGAAAGGGGCATGTGGGTCTGCCCATGTGGGTCCCCTGCTCAAACAGCCTCAGAGGCTTCCTCTGCCCTACTCCTCTGTTTGACATTTAAAGCCCATCACCATGTGATCTCTCTAGGTTTATTACACATCACTCCCTTCCACCCACTTAACCTTCCGTCCAAACTAACCTATTTGATTTTCTGCACACAGGAAGTTCTCTCTCCTGTCTCTGTCTTTGCAATGGTTCAGCCCCCTTCTCCCCCCCTGCCGCTTGGATCATGCTCCCTCCCTTCTTAATCCTGGCCTCCTAGAATGCCAAGTTTCCTTCAAAGATCAGCTCCAATGTGACCCCCTCCAGGAAGTCTATCCTGATTTCCCCTTTCCCTTTAAATTATCTTGATAATTGAATATATTGTTATACACAAAGAAAAAATTACACGTACATATATACAAATAGTATCTACTTCTATGTATACCTGCTATTTCCTCTGATACAATGCAAGTCTTCTGAGGACAGGAACCTTTTCCTATTTGTCTCTGTATTTCTAGTACCTAGCTCAATATCTGACATATACTAGTTACTAAATAAATGCTTAGTGATCAGTTAATTGATGGATGGATGGATGGATAGATCTGAGCCTTGAAGGAAGCTAGTCATTATAAGAAGCTGAGGTGAAAAGGGGGTCCATTTCAGACTTGGGAAGGACAGCCTGTGTAAAAACATGGAGGTGAGAGATGGAATGTACAGGGTACTGTGGGTTTGTTTTACCTGAATAGAGACAGCATGGCATAAGGAAGGAAGCTGAGGACTTGTAGCGAGGAGGATCTGGGTTCAAGTTATGACTCAGACCCTTCCTAGTTATGCGAAACTAGATAAAACTATTAACCTCTATAAACCTCATACAATTCTGAGAGCCCTAGGTTTCATATGACAGAAACCTAGGTTCAAATCCTGGCTTGACTATTTACTATTTGTGTGACTTTCCTCAACTGTAAAATGAGGGAGAAGGTTGAATAGAAGATAATAAATGTATCCTCCTTCTCTAAGTCTATGATCCTATGAAATAAAAGGTGTTTGAAATGGGAATTCCAAAGACCTCTGGTCCCTAGGCATGTCAGACCTGACGTGGTACCAACAGTGCTCATGTGACTCTGAGGTAATGCCAATCACCTTCTAAATTCCATTTTTTCCTTTGGAGATATTTCTGGTGTGTTCTGCACTACTCTTTCTGAATCTTTTCATAGGCTAGTGGTAACAAGGCCACTTAAACTCAACCTGATACTGAGAATACTATATAAAGGGGGGGGGGGGAAAGAAGAGGCAGCCATACTTAGCGATCCACAATGGATTTCTTTGTTCTTAGGCATTTCAAGGTTGGCCAGCCCCTTTCAATGGGGGATTGGGCGGCAGTGCCTCTTAGACAAATGTTGCAGGATTAAAGGAGCAAGTTGAAAAGGAATTAAACATCCGAGGTTGCCAAGATGAGTTATGTCCCTGAGCCCTGAATCCTGGGATGGGTCTGAAAACCCCTGTTGACTCAAAAGATACCATGACAAATCTCTTAATGAAACTCAAATGCTGGCAAAGCAGGTGCTGCGACTTTATTTATAGCATAGTGGGATGATAAAGAATCAAAATGTTAAATAAAATTCCTTTATCCCAAATATCCTAATGCCAAAATCCTCCCTGGGCTCAAACCTCCTTTGAGGACAGATCAGGGGCTGAGGAGCTTAAGCTATTCTGGCTGGCTTCCTATAAGGGAAGACTTACCTGAACAGGGCTTATCAACAATCTTTTCCTGTGACTGCCTGGAAGGAATCAGCATCATAATTAGGCTTAGATAACTGACTGCTCCTCCGAAGCCGGTCTTTTTTGTTTAGAACCCCCTACCTCCTTCTCTGTTCCCACTTGGTGGTTTGGGAAGCCAGACCCAAGCATGGGACAGCTATACGTTCAGTGAAACACACCAACCTTCAGCTCTTTGTCACTGCCTTTCACCTGTTCGCTCATGAAGGCTAGGAATTTTCAAAGACATCCCCTGAGTTGCTCTGTGTGCTTTCTGGCCAGGACACTTGCATATATTCAAATTAATCCTCTTCAGAGTATGGGAAAAGTGGAATCCACCGGGTTTCCAGTGTTAAACTTTTAGCTGGCGATTTTATGAGTGTCATATCTCCTGATTTGCTTAGCACTGCAGACAAGTTAAGGACTGGTGACTTCACACAGGTCACTATCCTTCTATAACTTAGCAGGAGCATGGTGGTTCAGTGGATAGAGTGCTGGGCCTGGAGTCAGTAAGACTTATCTTTAGGTGTTCAGATCTGGCCTCAGACACTTACTAGCTATGTGACCGTGGGCAAGTCCCTTAACCCTGTCTGCCTCAGTTTCCTTATCTGTACTTACAATGAGCCGGAGGAGGAAATGGCAAACTACTCCAGTATCTTTGCTAATAAAACCCCAAATGGGGCCATGAAGAATCAGACATGATTGAACAACAACAAAAGACTTAAAATGTTACCTGGGAATCAGAGAGGTTAATTGATTTACCCATGGTTACAGAGCCAGTGAGGGAGACAGACACTGCAGCATTGTGTTTTTTAAAGGCTTATTGATTGATTGGAAAAATAAGTGGATTTGAAGTCAGAGGACTGAGGTTGAAATCTTAGCTCTGTCCCTTACCCAAAGCTACCTTTTCAAACATCAAATATTACAGCTAGGTTCTGATTATTATAAATAACAAATTCCCCAAAGTAGTCGTATGTCTTTAAATTTGAACTATTTGAAGTTTTCATTATGTAAAGCATGGTCATTGGCTTTAGCCCAATGGGATATGCTGGGCAAATTAGAATGATTTGACCACTTCAGGGCATTCAATATATTTGCTAATTGGGACCTCATTGTAATCCCTCCTTCCTTACAGTCCAGACAGACTGTCCATTCTGCCACTCCTCACACAAAGCAGTCCATCTTCCATCTTCATGCCTGTGCATTTGTGCTCCCCCATGCCTAGAAGGTCTCTCAATGTCTCCTACCTCTGCCCCTTAGAATCTCTGCTTCCTTCAAAAGTGATCCAGAGGCTCTTGATCTGTGATTCAAGAACCTTTTTATTTTTTTTTTAAATATATTTTGGATAACCTTCTCGGTATAATTTTGTAATCCTAAGTATTTTATTTTATACACTTAAAGTCATTATTATAAGAAGGGGGACTCAGCTTCACCAGACTGCCCAAAGGGATCCTTGAAACAGAGAACTACTATTTCATGACATCTATCCTGATCCCCTCTCTCTATGACAAAGGACCTTATATTTATTTTTTATGAATTTTTCAACATCCATTTATGTATATGTTGGCTCATAGGATAGAATATAAACTTCTTGGGATCAGGGACCATCTCATTTTTGTCATATTCTCTGAGCCAAGCACCATGCCTAGTATACTGCAGGTAGCTAAGAAATGCTTGATGAATCAAATGATTGGAAAGACCATTGGACCATTTGGAGTCGGGAGCCCTGGGTCCAAATCTTGGCTCTCTGAACTTGACATGGTCTTCTTTTGCTCATGTGTAAAATGAGGGCTAGAATAGAGAATGGCAGATTTAGGCTGAAAGGAACCTTGGATGTTATCTGGTACAACCTTTTAATTTTATAGATGAGGAAATTGAGACTCAGTCTCATTGAATTGACCTTGGGCAGACAGAGAGTACTTGGCAAAGGTAGGACTCAAACTCAGGTTCCCTGTCTCCAAATCCAAAGGCTTTTCCATATTGCCAGCTCTAATTCTATAATCAATAAGTGTCAGAAGTGGGATCTGAACTGAGCAATTTCTGATTGTAGACCAAAACCTCTATTTACTATATTACTTTTCACATCTCAGCAGTAATAAAAACAGCTGACATTTCTATAGCTCTTTAAAGTTTACAGAGTGTTTTACTTACACCATCTCATTTCATCTTCGTGATAGCCAGGTGTCCTTGGAGGAGCTGGCCAAAAGTGAAGAACAGCTTTGCCTCTAACCCTAATATCTTCTAAGCATCCACTGAGCTTTCTTGTGAATGAGAGTCATCTTTATGAATGTGTGAAGCTTCCTCATTCTATGTGGAGCCCTATTCCAAGCCTTTTCCAAGAAGGAGGCTGTAAGATTAGACACAGGGTCAAATTTTACAGTCCCTTTGTAGGGTGAGCCGGAGAATCTACTATCTCACTTAAAATATGGATATTAAAGCATAAGAAATGCAACTTTGCTTATCAAGTTACTGTCTCAGCGGATTGCAAAGTCTTTGCTTTTTCAGCTGTTCTAGAGATATACTTGAGTTGGCTACAATACAGGGCAGTTAATTTTTCTTCTATAGAGGAAACACAAAAACATATATACACAATGTGTGTTCAAACAAGAACTCCATGGAAGCAAGGAAGAGAATTTCCTAGTTAAACATGATCTTGAGAAATTCTTCCATATGTGGAAAAGTCTATGCAAGCCTGACATATAGAGATATATACATATATACACACAGGACAGTATGTATACATTTATAGCACATTCATTTAACCTCAAAACATAAAATAATTTTTTTTTCCTTAGCAAAAGCCAGGAATTATGCCCTGATGTCCAAAATCCATCTTCTGGAGTCAGCTAAGAAAGTAAAGTTCATTATCTGGATATTCAAATGCATAGTCCCTTCCTCCCCTGCCTGGACACCCTCCCTCCACCCCCATCCCACACACCCCAATCTGGGCCACTTTACTAGTGAATCTGCAGCTAAAGTAACAGCGTCAATGAAAGCCCACAAAGATCACCAGCAGGTGTGAGGAAAGTGAAAAATAGAAGTGGCTGCAGTCAGCCCTTTGTAAAGTAGCTGCAGGTGAAGGGCTGCTTAGGATGTTTATATATTCTTGTATGCACTGGGAGATCATCACTAAATCCTCGTTAACGGGATTCATAACATAAATCATCATAGAAAAGAGGAGGGACATGCTGGTTTTTACTCCAATGAAATCACTGAGATAACATAGGTAAAGTCCTTTCCAAGCCTTAATATGCTATATAGAAGTGAGTAATTGTTACAGAGAGGGACTGGATCTGTGATTTCATTAATACAAGAAACTCCTGGATAGAAATGATGGCTGGTACCTCCTTTGGAACCTCCAGAGGTCAAGAGGACCTGGCCTTGATCACCAAGTCAGTCTGTGTCCAAGATAGGACTTTGACATAGGCCATCTTGGTGCTGAGGCTGGTTCTGTATCTACCACCTGCATCTACTACCATCCCATCTGCATCATTTTCTGACAATTGTTGATGCACTTAAAGATTTGCAAGGTGCTTTACAAATACCTCATTGTATCTTCACAACAACCCTAGGAGATGGGTGCTATTATTATCTCCATTTTGTTGTTGTTGTTCAGTCATTTCTGACTCTTCCTGAGCGCATTTGGAATTTTCTTGGCAAAAGTACTGGAGTGGGTTGCCATTTCTTTCCCCAGCTCATTTTCCAGATGAGGAAACTGAAGCAAGCAAAGTTAAGTGATTTGCCCGCATAACTAGTAAGCATCTGACTGCAGATTTGAACTCAGGAATATTCATCTTCATGATTCCAAGCTCAGTGTTTCTTGCGCCACCCAGCTGCTTAACCTCCATTTTACACATGAGAACAGCTAAGGCAGAAAAAGGTTAAATGGCTTGCCCCCAGCTCATGCAGTTAATAAGTGTCTGAGGCCACGTTTGAACTCAAGTCTTCCTGACTCCAGGTAACAAACCTCTTTCTACTGTGTCACTTAACCCTCTCCCTCTTCTCCTCTCCCTCCTCCCCTTGTTTCTTCTTCTTCCTCTTCTCCCTTTTCTCCCTTTCCCCCTTCTCCTTTTCTTCCTCTTCCTCCTCCTCCTCTTTAAAGTTGATGACCCTCAGACAAGAGAGCCCTGTGACTAATACGAGTTATTTTTATTCTTTTGCACTTAGTGTTTACCAAACCCTTATACAGGTGGACAAAATGAATGATTTTCATAACTGAATAAAAGGCCTGGCAGACCGGCTCAGCTTCCATAAACGCAGTGAAAGCATCTTCATTACAACTCTACTAGCAAACAAGACAATGGGGATGATACTTCTTCCCATTCCCAAATACTTTTGATTATTTCCGTTAGGTCTCTATGTTTGGAGTACTCTTCATTCCTCACAGAGTGGAGGTTCTAAGTATTTGCTGTGGCGGCACCTATTAAAATCATTGTTCTAAAATGTTGGTGGATAAATATTATTTTGTGGCATTTATCAGAAGTCATTTTAACCATGGTAATGCTACGGTTCTCTCTATTTGTTGGAATCTCAAGAACATTTTGAATTTTTTTATTTATAGTATAGAGACTTATCTGTTAGTTTATGAACTGCCTCTCTGTTTCCTCATCAGGAAATAGGGATAATAATAGCATCTACTTCTTAGGGCTATTGTGAAAATAAGATAAAATTTGTAAAGTGCCATATAAATTCTAGCAACAATGATGATGATGATAAACAGCATGCCTGTGGTGTATAATTCTGGCCATAGAATCATGTCTTTCTAGGTATTCAGGAGTTTCTAAATCTTCATAATCTGTAGTAATATACAGTTCCTTCCATTATCTTGCAAAATTTGTATTTATCAGTACAGTCCACATTCCTTCAGATCTAGCCCTCTTTAGTTTAGTAGCAATGATCGACTCTTGTATCACTATCATGAACCTTTCCACTTACATGAACAAATTCACTTGATTCACATATTTGTTTGCTCCTTTTCGTTGTCAAAATATTGTTGGTTGAGCTCATGTGGATGTCGCCCATGGAGGGCCTTTCAGTTCTATTCTTGGATATTAGTCATTTCATAGGCTTTGTCCATTGGCAAACCAGTATAGTCACATCTGTTCAATCAAATAGTATATATCTATTAATAACATTTATTATAGCTCTGTGAATTGGAATCCATTTGTTAAAGAATTATTTCTGTAAATTTGTAACCTTATTGCCATTCAGTCTTAGAAAATCTTTTTCTTCCTCTTCGATGTGAAGGTGCTTGGAGTAGTGGGTCATGTGGTTTTGACCCAATGTGTTCTAAATCAGTCCACCATTTTATTATCCCAAAGGCATATATCAAGGGTGATATTAAGAAGATTTTAGCTACTCTCAATGTCTTGTTTCCATTAAGCTTCAATTCCAAGATTCCTGTAAGTCTCTTGACATAAAGCCACCATCTCCTTGATAATGACCATGATTATTATTCCATATCATAAAGAATCAGTGAATATCCTGAAAGTGACATGAACCTACATGGGTTTTGCATCTGTCTTTTGGTAAATTCATAAAGGTTTAAATGTTTGAGAAATTTAAGCTGAGAGGTTCCTTCTTTGCTTTCTCTTGATATCAGGCTCTCCAAAGCCTATCTTTTACTCTCAACATTTGGCCAGACTCTTAATCAAATATGGCATCAAATTACTACCCGTTTCCAATTTTTGTCCAAGATACCTAAATAATTATTTTTGTAAATCTGCAACCTTATAGATAAAACCCATTAGATTGTGAGGCCCTTGAAGCCAGGGACTGTCTTTTGCCTCCTTTTGTATCCCCAGTGCTTAGCACAGTGCCTGGCACATAGTAAGCATTTAAAGTCTATTGAAGTATAAGCTACATGGGATACCCGGTTATAAATCATAGTCTGAACAATAGATTTTCCTTTTCCATTTGATTTTTGATGCATGAATAGTTAGGTCAATGTTTATTTCAGTGATTCTGGGTCTCATTCAGGAGACTTTGTGACATTCCACAGTTTGATTCAATTAGTACAATGTCTTCTACAAACAGGAGCACCTGAAGGACCTCATCATCTATTGGGAATCTCTTTCCAAATTGAACTTTGGGTTAGGTATCCACCATGATACGGTAGAGAAATCTGGACATATTGTGACTGTAGCATTGGACTCTGTTTTGAATCTCCTTTATGATGCCAGTGAATGCCTTTGGCGAGCAAATATCTCCCCGCTCTTGGGCTCATTTGATATTAATGATTCCTTTGACATTTCTAAAAACTCATCTTACCACCTCTAAGTGCTCTGTCTATCTGTCTCTTGACTTCAGTAGTCTCATAGTCTCATACACTGGAGTGGAAGAGGGGAAAGACTCTTGGATGACACAAAAGAAGGCCCAGACTCCATACTTGCCAACCTTGAGACTTCAGGTAAGGCCTTTCATCTCTCTGTGCAGAAGACTCTCAGATTTGCTCATCCAGTCCCAACCTCCTTCTTGCCCTCCAGTCTTGCACTGCTAATTGCCTATTGGACATCTTGGACTGGCTGTCCCAACTCAACAGGCCCAAACTGAACTCATGCTCTCTCTCTCCCCTCCTCCATCTTCCCTTCCTAACTGCCCTATGCCTGCTGAGGGCACCACCATCGTTCCAGTCACCCAGACTCAAGCCTGGGAGTCATTCTGAACTCCTCACTCTCCCCGCCCCTCCCTGGCTAATCTGTTGCCAAGTTCTCTCGTTTCTTCTGATGCTGCCACTGCCCTCGTTTATGTGGAGCCCAGATTACTGCAATAATCTGTTAGTTGATATCCCTTATTTGTATCTCTAAAATCTAGTCCATGCTCCCCTCAGCTTTCAATCTGAACTTCCCAGAGTGAAAGTCAGTCCTTGCCATTTGCCCCCTCTTGCCTTTCTTCTCTCCCCTCATTCAATCAACTCCAGTGACTTTTTATGATCTCTAATATCAAATAGAAAATCCTGTTTTTTAAAGCCCTTCATAATCTGGCCGCTTTCTGCCTTTCCAGTCTTCCTCCCTTACTTTTCCAATCTCTGCTCGTGCCCACCCCCACCACACTCTCAATCCAGTGCCACTGGCCTATTTTTGCTGTTCCTCGAATAGGACAGCAAAGCACCTGTCTCCTCACATCTTCATGGGCTGTCTCACACACCGGCTCCATTCGAGTCTCAGCTAAAGTCCTGCCTTCTGAAAGAAACTCTTCCCAGGTCTCTTTCTTCTCAGCGCCTTCCCTTTGATATCATCTCCTATTAATCTTATCCATTTCTTTCTTGGCCACTTGTTTACATGCTGTGTCCATTAAACTGGGAGCTCCTTGGAACTATTTATTTTTAACCTTTCTTTGTATCCCCAACACTTAGCACAGTGCCTGGCACGTAGTAGGTGATTAATAAATGCTTATTGAGTTGTTCTTAACTCTGGGGCTCAGTTTTCTTGCTGGTAAAATGGGGATTGCACAATCCCACCTACCTCTGAGATGCAGTGTGAAGTTTAAATGAGGTCTCAGACAAGAAAGCCCCTTGAAAGAGGTCTGTACACCTTCAGGACTTGGTGGGCATTGTTGTTCACTTACTGTTCACTGGCTGACCCCAGTTAGTGTTTTCTTGGCAAAGACACTGGAGTGGTTTTGCCATTTCCTTCTGCAGCTTGTTTTACAGATGAGGAAACTGAGGCAAACAGGGTTAAGTGACTTAGCCAGGTTCACACAGCTAGTAAGTGTCTGAGGCCAGATTTGAACTTAGGTCCTCCTGAGTCCAGGCCCAGCATTCTCTCCACTGCGCCACCTACCTGCCCTTTTGTGGGCATTAATAATTATTATATGAAATTGTTACAATAACATGGATGATGAGTCAGAGCTGCGGTCTTCTTTCTCTAGCCATCTAGCTGGGAACACTGCTTCCTCTTCTAGATTCCAGGGAGGGGCTTTTCATTTCTAATTTATTGAAAACCGACCCCTTTCCCCAACCCTCTCACTGAAAAACTCATTAATTAAATTTCATTAAGCACTCCAGCTTGTGCTGCCATACTTCTCCCAAACATGGTTCTCTTACTCCTGCCCCCAATGCTTACTCCTTGTGTGACCTTGGGCACATCACTGCACAGTCCCTCAGGGGCTCAGTTTCCTTATCAGTAAAATGAAAGTGGTTGACCTGGATGGCCTATGAAGTCCCTTCCCCTCCTATATCTGCAATTCTATGAACATAGACACATGTATACAGTTGTATACATGTATACACACATATACATAGGACCCTGTTCACCAAGGACCCACCAATGGCTGCAGGTATATCCCTTGGGTTAATACCTCCACTCTCTTCTGGCAAATCCATCTGATTAGGTGAAGGGCTGGGGGAGAGGGAGGGGAGGCTGATTTGAATCTCCCTATCATCTGGTAAGAAGCTTCAAAAAGGCTGCTAAGGAAATGGATGGAAGGCTCACTTCCTGCTTTTCAGCATCAATATGATGGAGGGAAAATTTGCCTTCAAACACGTGCTTCTGATTAGAAATGCTACTGGAAAACTAGGGGGGCCTATTTTTTATTCCTGACAGGACCAAGTCAGCCTATTGCCTCACCTGACATTATTCCAAACTCACAGTCTTTGAATGAAATTTCCCCCGAGTCAGAAAGCAAAGAGGAGAGGCAGGAAGGGAGAAAAAGGAGTGAAATAATGGAGGGAGGAAAGGAGGAGCAGAAAACAATCCGTTTCTCAAGTGTCTAACAATTTTTGAATTATTTGTTTCAGGAATATTCCTTTCTTTTCTTCTTGTTTCCATGAATTCTGTGTTTGGAATGGGAAACATAAAAAAATAGCTTCTCCTGTCTCCACCACCTCCTCTAAGTTTACCCTTGAGCTAGCAGGAATGGATGGATGTTCCAAACAGGCAAACAGGCTGGAAAGAAGGACAAATGTCCTAAGGACTAGAGACATCTCAAAGAGGAAGGGGCCTCTCAGTAGGGAGGGAGTTTCCCTTCCTAGAGGCGATAATATAGAGAGTGGATAGCCATTTTGGGGGAATTTTATAAAGGAGATAGCAGAAGTGATATAAGTTGGAATAAATGGTCCCTAAGATCTCTTCCAATCTTGAAAACAATTGAGATTCCTAGCTTCACTTGGGTCAAGACAGCTGAGGACATCATGGTATCTATACCAAAGCACCATGGAAGTGACCCTGATCACTCAGCAAGCAACAGCTCCTCTCAGAGACAGTCTCAAAACCCAGGAGTTGGGGTTGCTAGGGAAGTGGGAAGGGGGCGTGTTATTATCCGTCATGGGCTCATAGATTTAAATCTAATAGGATCCTTAGCCACCCTCTAGACCTAGGTCCTCATGTTATAGAGGAGGAAAGGAAGGTTCAAAGAAGTCAAGTGACTGGCTCATCGGTCAGGTCACTAGACACAAAGAGAGCTAGCAGAAAGGCTTGGTTCAAAGCCAAGGTGTTTGACTCCCGACCCATGGCATCACATTGCCTCCGTGGCCGTTCAAATCCCACCAGATTCGGGAGCAAAGGTAGAAATATTAAAATGGGTACACTTCAGACAGGAACATTAGGTTAATCAAAACTAGAGGCCTAGAAGAGGAGTCTGTGGATAGATTTCGGGGGGTTGTGAATTTGTTTGGGAAACATGTCCTTCTTTATCTCACTAACTTTTTACTGAAATTTAGCATTTCCTTCCATTATTGAAAAATATGATCCTGAGAAGGGGTCCATAATTTTCATCAGATTGTCAGAGTGGACAGATGGGGGGGG
>NW_020954595.1:2807592-2807754 GCF_900497805.2 Vombatus ursinus | reverse complement strand
GGGTCCATAATTTTCATCAGATTGTCAGAGTGGACAGATGGGGGGGGCCAGAAAGAAAGAAAGAAAGAAAGAAAGGGAGGGAGGGAGGAAGGAAAGAAAGAAGGAAAGAAAGAAGGAAAGAAAGAAAGAAAGAAAGAAAGAAAGAAAGGAAGGAAGGAAGGA
>NW_020954595.1:2799026-2807582 GCF_900497805.2 Vombatus ursinus | reverse complement strand
AAGAAAGAAAGAAAGAAAGAAAGAAAGAAAGAAAGAAAGAAAGAAAGAAAGAAAGAAAGAAAGAAAGAAAGAAAGAAAGGGAGGGAGGGAGGGAGGAAGGGAGGAAGGAAGGAAGGAACAAAGGAAGAAAGGAAGAAAGAAAAGAATTCCTGGCTCAGCAGTTCCTTTGGTATTTAACACCCATGCTATGATCCTACTTAGGTACTTAAAAAAATGTTTGTTAAATTAGCTTGATTTCCTGGATCTATAAAAATAGTCAAATAAATAGATTTAGAGCTGAAAGAGACTCCAGAGGTCACTTAGTCTACCTTCTTTCCCCTCATTTTACAAGTGACTCACCAGGGACCCAGAGATGTTAATGACTTGCCTATAGTTACACAGTTAAATCCTCCTGTCAGTGGCAGGAGGATTTGAACTCAGAACTTTTAAATCCAAGCGCAGCTTTTTGTCCACTACGCCACGTCTCCTTTTTAAAAGAGCTGTTACCCTAATGTAATTTAGCCTCCTAATAGCCGTAAAAGAGGCAGTGTGATAGAGATCATGGAATTTAAGCTGGAAAGGACCTACAAGATCACTTTGTCTAACCCCCTCGTTTTACAGAGAAGGAAACTGAGGCTGAGAGGTTAAGATGCTTGCGCGTGGTCACCCAGCAGGTAAATATCAGAAGCTCAATCTGACCCCAGGTCTTCCTGGCTACAAGTTCAGCACTCTGTTGGCTGTATGATGCCATTCTCTCCAAAGCAAGTGATGGGTTCCTCATGATTCTGAATTTCTTTTGAAGGCATTCTGCCATCCCCAGAAGTCGGTGTTGTTGGGGATTGGTTCCACCCTCAAATTGCCAAGCTGCTTATGACCTTTGAGATCACCTAGTCTGACCCTCACATTTTAGAGATGAATAAACTGAGGCCCAGAGAGTGACATATCCTGCCCAAGATTGCACTGGCTATAAACAGCAGAGCCAAGGGTTGGACCCATGCTTTCTGCTGCCAAACTGGTTGCTTTTCCCACAACACTTTGATGTAGAAAACCAGCGCTGTATCCAACTTTTTTCCAAAAGACAGATAAGCTACAGGTGACTGGACAACATAATTATTGCTCCCATGGGCCATGTTGACTTCCTCTTCTGGGTTACTGAGTTTCATGACCCCCATAAGGTGAAGCTGATGGTCCTGGAATCCCCCTTTAATACAATGGCCCCTGGTGTGTGGCATTTGCTTTCTGTATTTTAGCCCAGTCATGAATTGTCCTCCGGTGAGGCATAGGCAAGACTTTGGGGAAGTAGGGGATGGGGGAAGAAATTCTGAAATACGGAAAAATCAGACCTGCGGTGTGAGTGGGACACCTGTCACTGTTCAGGAAATAGGGCTTTGAGGGGCATGGAGGAGGATGGGCATGCACATACACACACCAAAAAACTTTCAGATGTAGAAAACAATGAATTAAAAAAAAAACTTTCCTCCCTTTTTTATTAGATCTTACCATAAAAACACAACTTAAAATTTAATTTAAAATTTTTGTAACTATACCAAAAAAGTGAGTAAATATCTTCCCTACTTATGCATTAAACATTTCAAATGTGTGGGTGACTCTCTGCTTGAGCTATTGGTGCATATCTTGGGGTCTCCCAAGTAGAGGTCCTCCATGTTGGGCCAGGGGTGTGGTGGGGAGGGGCAGGAGAGCTCCTGAGTATGGTAGGGTGAGGACTCTTTAAATGTTAGTGGGAGCCCAGGATTTTTACTTCCTTTACCTTTTACCTCTTAATTCAATTCAATTCAATTCATCAAATACTATCTGCAAGGTACAAAGGCAAAAATGAAATTATCTTTTCCCATCAAAGAGCTTCCATTCTACGTGAAATTTCTTTGAACTGAGTGCTAGTGATTTAATCACATTTAGTCAAGCTTCAGGAATAATAAATTGGGGAAATGGGGTGCTTTTTGGGAATGGGATCATGGACACAGCAAAGGCCTATCACTCCTGAAAAGAAATAGGTATCGCTTAAACAAGTAACAAGTCAAATGGTCTGAGCTCTCTCCTGGGGACCATAGTTTGAGTCACCTATTAATCACCTATTTGCCAACCATGGTATGATAGAAATTAATAAAGGATATAATCGAACCAAAAAGAAAACATTCAAGGGACAAGTATAGAACCAAGTTAATAATAATGGATATTAATATGACATTACATTTTCAAAAGTTGTTTCACCAGCTCAATTGATCCTCAGAACAACCGCTGAGAAGCTGTCTATACGACTCTGTTTCATGGAATTATGGGACTCAGTAGCTGGAAGGCCCTTAAAGTAGGTCTTGTCAAAGGAGGAAGTGGAGGTCTGGGAAAGTAGTGGCTTGTCCAAAGTCACAAAGCTAGTAAATAGAATTTGAACCCAAGTCTCCTGTGTCCAAGGGCAATAATATTTCTTACTACACTATGGCTGCCTCCAACGCATGAGAATCAAGAATGAAATGAAAGGGGCTGACATCAGCAATGTTATTGTGTTGATTTGCATTTCCTTTGACCCTGCTGTGACATTCTGCTTTTAACATGGTTAATTGCAAAACAAAAACAAAAATGTAAGCAAGCCCCATTCTGTGGGCAAATCTGAGAGGCATTTAACATGATGAGAGGGTTTTTTCTTTATTTTTAAAAGAAAGTTATTGATAGATTTTTTATTTTACAATGTTACTTTTCGTTCACTTTGCTTAGAAAATCAAGATCATATTTGTCCAGAAGAAATAAACTGGAATCTTGGACACTGTTTGATTTTCTGTTTTAAGGTCTCATTGGTTTGCACCAAAATGAATTTGTATTGCTGAGGAATCTTCCTGGACACTGTCAAAAAGTTAACTTCTCTGGAAATTCAATGAAATGGACATCCTAAAGGACCCTTCCCTTTTAGTTACCAAATTAGTGGTATACTTAGGAATCAAAAGGGGAGGAGTGAACTTGAAAAAAAGAGAAGAAGGTTTGGGAGGGGGGAAGCATAATATAAACAATAAAAGACAAAAACCCAAAGAGGAAAGAGAAAGGAAAACATTTAGATTCTCTGAGTGATGGAAATAAATACCAAAGCTATTAGTTTCAGTTCAAAGAACATATCACTTTGTGCTGTTTATTATTTCTGAAGGAGTATTTATTTTATCTTGGAGTATCTAAAGGGCAAAAGGGGTGCTCAAGGTAAGGGATGATGTAACTGACCTGGTCTGGAGAGGGTCTGTGGTTGGAATGTTGGGACCTCCCGGGAGACCGGTGATGGTGATGGTGGTGATGATGATGGTAATGGTGATGGTCTTCATCGTAATTGTCAGCCATCAACTTCATTCTGTTCTGGGTCTGTGTGGAACAGAAAGGGGGACGAGTTCCATCAGCTGTGGGAAGACTATGGAAACAGAGTGTCGGCAATAGTATGAGTATCTACAGTTCCCCATTCACAAGTTATGACTTTAAGTCAAATTGAAATCAACGCAAGAAAACAGTCTGATGATGGTTTTGCAACACACTGGAAGAGGGCCTATTCCAGGCAATGCATTTGTATTTGTAAATTTCCTTTTCTTTGGGACATTCCATCCATTCACACGGCCCCATGGCAGTGATTGAGTCCCAAAGGTCACGTTTCACAATCAGCCATGAGCAAGAGAAGTGAGTCTCAGAACCTGAGATGATATAATGCTAGAACAAGGCACATAATTACACACGTGAACAGGATGAAGTAATGAGACAACAACGAGAACACCATTACCCTTGGAAAAAAATAGCCAATGGAGATGAAGTCACTGGACTATCTCTCAAAGACAATCAAGAAAGAGTTCATTCTGTGTTGATCACTTTTAGCTGTTGTGATCATGATAGAACCACATTAGGGAGGTATATTTATTAAGGGGAAAAAAATGAAGCAAAGTGGAGGGATTTTGTTGGCCTACATCTGTTGTTTCTCTTTCACAGCATTTGTCACAATAGGCCATTATTTAACATCCAACTTAAACTTTCAACCTTTGATCAGCTGAGAAAGTCTATCTCGTCTCATTACATTGGAAAGGAAATCAGCCAAGGATGAATTTACCTAAATGGTTCACGGTACCTATTAATTCAGAAGTGTCTAAAGACCCCCCAATAGCACAAGGAGATGAGACCAACTTATTGGCTGGTACAGAGCCAACCATTTGAGGGGAGCACATTTATCCTTATGTTGTTGTTCAGTTGTTTTCAGTCATGTCCAACTTTTTGTAATCCTATTTGGAAACCCCATATCTTGGCAGAGATACTGGAATGGTTTGCCGTTTCTTCTCCACCTCATTTTACAGATGAGAAATGGAGGCACATAGGATTAATTGGTTTGCCCAGGGTCACGCAGCTAGTAAGTGTCTGAGGCCAGATTTGAACTCAAGTCTTCCTGACTCTAGCCAGACCCAGTGCCTTATCCACTGCACCACCTGGATGCCTCTATAAAAAAAATGGGGGATGTCATGAATTTGCATCCTACTCTATCAAAATTCTTACCATATAACCCAGCCAGGTTCCTATTAGTGCGAATAATGAATCCTGTGAAGAAGTTGCATGTCTTTGAATTCAAGCTCTTTGAAGTTATAATTAAGTAAAATACGGTAATTGGTTCCAGCCCAGTGGAAGTATGTAGTGCAGATTCAAATAATGTGGCCACTTCACAGGATTCATTATGCTAACCACCCAGGACCTCGCAATATCATTTTTGTCCTCTTGACGCTTAGGGGATGAAGCTAGGAAGGATTACTGCCTTCTTCATCTCCAGAAAATCACAGTTTCAGAGTGAAGCGACCGCATAAACCTTCTCTTGTAGTGGTGCTTAACCTGGGGTCCCTAAACTTGATTTCAATTATATTACCATACCCATATTTAAATAGTACAGATTCCTTTGTAACCTTTTGCATTTTGGTTTGTGCATTTAAAACCACGGTTCTGAGAAGGAGCCCATAGGCTTCATCAGGCTGTCCAAGGACTTAAGAATCCCTGCTCTAGTCCATTCACAATCATACAAAAATACCCTCAATACTGGACCAGTCAAGGAGTCCCACACAGTCCTACCTTGAAGACCCCCCAGGAAGTCTTTCCTTCTCTACTCCTTGTATAAATAAGGCATTTCTTCCTGGCAACATTTTCTGAAGACATGGTCTCATGGGGAGCATCCTTGAATCACAGGATATGAATATTTCCTTAACTGTTTTAATATCATTTCTCTAGCTTTCCCAAGAAGTCACTAGGGCCACCACTGCCAGGATGAACACGTCCATTTCACTGCAGCTACGCCAGCACGGATTATTTAGTCTTTTTTTTCTTTGCCCCACTTGACAGAAATAAGGCATGAACTTGGCAGTTTCCCATAAGACAATGAGCTCCTAATAAGCAGAGATTGTCTTTTGCCTTTCCACTGTATCCTGAGGGCTTAGCCCAATGCCTGGCATACAGTAGGCACTTAATAAATGTTTAATAATATTATGACTGACTTTTAACTTGAAATTCTCTGATTATCAGAGATTATGGGTTTTTTTTTTCTATTGGAGAATGACTCCTATGTTTATACAATAATGGATTCTAAAGATTTGAATATTAGATTTTTTTAAAATTAGAAATTCTTAAAACATTTCCCCCCTTCCCTGGTATTTTCTCTATTTTTATACATCAATAGTCATACACCACCCAGCCCAAAATTCTCTCTCGCCTTAGATACACAAACACACACACACACACACACACACACACACACACACACACACTTAAATACAGTTCCTAATTTTTGCTACCTCAATCCATTTTTCAATGGTTTTATTCTACCCCAACTCCCTTTTTCCTGTGCAGGTGTGTTACTCTGGAATGACCACATTCCCCTCCTCTCTATTGCATCAACTCCAGAGATGACATTTTAAAGAAAATATTGTGATTGTTTTGTTACATTATTAAGAAACACCATAGCAGAGTGGGGAGAAAATAGTCTTTGGTGCCAGGAATGAGTTCAAATCCTGCTTCTCATACATCCTGGCCATGTGACCCTAGGCAGGCCACCTAATCAATCACTACTCTCTAGACAGCTTTCTAAGATTATACCTTGCAAAGGAGATGCCTACCTGTATAAAGAGAGGGAGTATTCTCATCCAGGGGTTCCATACCATTGAAATCCCATGGCCCATTCCAACTCTTATTCCTCTTCCTAGTAAGCAGGCATATATATTCCTGCTATGTCTATATTTCTTCATTTACTCACACAGCGCACTCCAACCCAAAGCCCATTTGGAACTGCTGATTACCAATGAAAGGAAACTTGCTGCCAACTTGTTTTCACCCAAACCGGGCCATGAGGAATTCATTAATGGACTGCAGGCCACTGTTGCCTTGATGTCTGCTTCTAATAGTTCTAGTGGTGAGGAATCCATTCATTCTATCCACTTCTGCCATTCTGAGATCCCGTACCCACTCTACTACCCTACCTCTTGGGATAACTGAGATTCAACTGTTTGCTAAACCCACGGGGTAACGATAATTAACAACAATAATAATATCTAACATTTATATAATGCTTTAAGGTTGGCAAAACACTTTACATATATTATCTCATTTGCCCCTCATCATAACCCTGGGAGGTAGGTGCTACTATTATCTTCATTTTACAGATGAGGAAACTAAAACGGAGAGAAACTAAGTGACTTACTCAGAGCTTGAAGTTGAAGAGCTATTATGTGTCTGAGGCTGGATAGGAACCCAGGTCTTCCTGACTCCAAGTCAAGCTTTCTATCTCCATTTAATGATTTAAAAAAAATCTATTCAGTATTTAACATCGTTGAAATTCATTCATGATTTGACTATTAAGGTTCTATTCAGGTCAGGATTTCTTTAACTGTTGATATCAAAGACCTGAGGGGACTTGCTTTCTTCTACAGGAACTCTTGGACAAGTTCTTGAGAACTGAATGATTCGCCTTCAAATATTACAGTTTATCTAGCCAGATCATGTTGGGATGCCGCTAAATTTCCCTTGATTTTCAATATAGCAGCACGACCATTTTCCCTGTGTTTTGTCTCAGATGAAGCATCCTTTGAAATTTGAATAGGTGTTCCTGGATTGGTTAAGGCTCTTCTTAGATGCTGGTATAATTATTTACTTATTGGTACAGTTTAGGAATTTGACCATTGTTTGGTAAGTTCAATTTGACATTCCTTGCTGCCTGCATTTGATTCTGTCCATTGGTACTCTGCCCATTTCCTGCCCCCACCTTCTGCCCCTTTTGTGACTGATATGGTAGGGAACACATGGTGAGGAGCTTGTCCAGCTTGGTTCAGAAGCCATTCTCTGACTGACTGCATTAGAGAGCCGCCTGGATGCTGAGAATTTAAGTGACTTGTCCAGTGTCACATAGCCAGTAGTATTAGATGTGGGGCCTGAACCAAGGAGATCCTGACTCCAAGGCCAACTCTCTAGCCACTAACCCAGACGGCCTCCTAACTCGTCCTTTCATCTTAATGATTCTTAGAACTTTCCTAATGCAATTTACTGAAACACGGTGATGATACTCCCTTAATTTTTTTTCCAGAGGACTGAGTCCATTGATTAAAAATAGTAATAATAGCTAATACTTATATAGAATTTTTTAAATTACAAAGCGTTCTGTCTGTTTTGTCTCATTTAATCCTCATGACAACCCTGAGAGGTAGGTGTTCATATTATCCCAATGTTAGGGGCAGCTAGGTGGCGCAGTGAGTGGATAGAGCACCAGCCCAGGAGTCAGGAGGACCTGAGTTCAAATGTGACCTCAGACACGTAATACTTCCTAGCTGTATGAATCTGGACAAGTCACTTAACCCCAATTGCCTCACACAAATAAATAAATAAATAAATAAAATACAAAACATATTATCCTCATGTTACAAGAGAGGAAACAGGCTCTGGCCTTTGTCCTCTATTTTGGCTCCTGGTGTGATAAAGGCCTCAAGGCCAGTGGAGTTTGCTTCTTTAGTTCCTGCTTTCCCAATGCTTATTCTGCCATCTTGACTTTGATATATATTTTCTAGGAGAGTCTTCATGCCATTAAATATCATTATGTTTTCTCTTGTTCCTGTTTTTGGGACAAAAGGCCCCTTGTTAAAATGTCAGGGTAGGGACTAGGCCCAAGACTTCTATATCAAATAGGAAACTCCCCAAGAAGGAGACTCTTTACCAATGCAGGTGGCACCTTTTCCTTAACCTAGTGTTTTAGAGTTGCCCGAGGCCCTGAGAAGCTGCAGGGTCACACAGCCAGGATGTTTCAGAGGCTGTATTTGAACCTAGTTCTCACTGATTCCAAGGTTAGCTCTGTTCTCTAGGCCACATTGCCCTTCTGATGATGAACTTTATTTTTGGCTACATTTATTACTATAATCATAATTACTGTCATCATCATCACCATCATTACTAATTGTAATTATTATATAATTAATTATACAATTAATAATATGATTACTATATAATAATTTCTTATTTATCACAATTACTACTTCTACTGCTGCTACTACTACTACTAATGATAATACTACTATAGCTACCCCTCCTCTGTGT
>NW_020954595.1:2797284-2799016 GCF_900497805.2 Vombatus ursinus | reverse complement strand
GTGTCCTCCTCCTCTTATTGCTGCTGCTGCTGCTAATACTACTACTATTACTGCTACTACTACTAATAATAATAATACTATTGCTACTCCTCCTCTGTCTCCTTCTTCTCCTATCATTGCTGCTGCTGCTGCTACTACTACTACTACTAATGATAATACTACTACAGCTACCCCTTCTCTGTGTCCTCCTCCTCTTATTGATGCTGTTGCTACTGATACTATTACTACTACTGCTGCTGCTACTACTAATGATAATACTATTGCTACCCCTCCTCTGTCTCCTCCTTCTCTATTATTGCTGCTGCTGTTGCTGCTGCTGCTGCTACTACTACTACTACTACTACTGCTACTACTACTACTACTGCTACTGCTGCTGCTGCTACTACTACTAAATATTCTCTCCAGGCAACACTCCTATCTCTTCTGGTCTTTATCTACAATGTCCCAGAAACAGCTTCACCCAAAAAGCTCTCTTCACCACTGGACTATCTAACCCTGCTGGCTTCTTCTGATTGTCTGGTTCCTCAAAGAAACTCCATTCTAAGGTGGAGACCCAGGCTAGCCATTGTGTTAATTCCTCTAGGCTGTATATCTGACTCTCTGTTTTCTCTACCATACCCTGCATAAGGTACTTCATCTCTTCCTCCCTCCTCTACTTTTCATCTTATTTTTATTCTCTCCCATTAGAATGTAAGCTCCTGGAGGCTAAGAACTGTCTTTCTGTTTGTATTTGTATCCTCAGTGCTTAGTACTGTGCCTGGTACACCATAAGTGCTTAATGAATGTTGGTTGACTTGACTTTCAATTTGATACATGTTATGAACATTCTCATGTTATTCTTTTGGTAGTTATTCATGTTATTTATTTTTCCTTCTTTCTAAATGTCTTCTCTTTAAGTTTACTTAATCAAAAAGACTTGTTCAGAATATTAGAAGATTTTTTTTTCCTGCTTGCTCATTTCCTGAGTTCATTTTCCTTTTCTGAGGGATTATCCACTCTTATGACTCTCGGACATCCCTCCTTTATCCTCATCTTCTGAGAAGCTATGTGGCACAGTGGATCAGGCCTGATATCAGGCAGGCCTGAGTTCAAATCCAGTCTTAGACCCTTATTAGCTACGTGAACCTGGGCAAGTCTTCACTGCTGTTTGCCTCAGTTTCCTCATCTGTTAAAAAGGAAGGGGGAGCAAAATCATAGCACCTATCTCCCAAGGGTATTGTGAGGATGAAATGAGATTATATTTATAAAGTGTTTAGCATAGTACCTGGCTGTTGTCGTTACCTGGAGGCACTGCTATCTTTATTTTTGTGGGAAGTACTGAGGAAGTGGGCTCTCCTACCATGAACATCTCATTCTACCTTCTTGCTGGAATCTTCCCCATCTCACTGCTGGAGAGCGCTCATCACCAAGAATCTACCCCTTATAGGAAACTGAGTCAGTCAGTCAATAAGCATGACTATGTGTCAGGAACTCTACCAAGCCCTAGCAATACAAAGAAAGACAAAAGACAGTCCCTGCCTTCAAGGATCCCACAATCTCACGGGCTTAGATTGAAGATGCAAGAGCCCTAACTGTCCAACATCTATCCACTGCAGCTACTTCAGGGAAAACTGAGGCCCAGAGGCAGAAGTCTGTCTTAGAGCAAAGTCAGAGAACTTTATGCTCATGGGATCCTACTGGTCACGACCAGGTGTGTGTGTGTGTGTGTGTGTGTGTGTGTGTGTGTGTGTGT
>NW_020954595.1:2745608-2792284 GCF_900497805.2 Vombatus ursinus | reverse complement strand
AAGGAAGGAAGGAAGGAAGGAAGGAAGGAAGGAAGGAAGGAAGGAAGGAAGGAAGGAAGAGAGAAAAAAGGGGAATAGTTCAGCAAAGCCAAACACTAAATCCTGAATTAAGCCTGATGTTGTATGCATTGCACTCTCTTTTCTCTCCAAAGCAGTGGGGAGAGGTCTCTTCTCTTAGCTCTACTTTGGAGGCAAACTTGGACATAATCATTCCACAGCCTAAGTTGCTATAGTTGTGTTGCTGTACTTTGCATTGACATTGCTGTCATCATTCTGTATGCTGTTTTCCATGGTTCTGTCCACTTCACTTTAAATCAGTTCATGTAAGTCTTCTCATGGTTCTCTGTGGTCTTCCTATTCATTATTTCTTAGAGTAGTCATATTCTGTGAATATTTGGGCATTTCCAGGATGATAGATCTGCTTTGTTCCTAGTTCTTTACTATAATAAAAAGTGCTTCTATAAAAATTTTGATGTATGTGTACTGCTGTGACATCTTTAAAAGAATTAGCCCTGTTATATATCCTCCCCCAAGTTGTTTTTATTCCATAATGTGCAGAGAATGCAGACTGTCCTTATCTGAAAGAGAGAGTGATTTTCCCAAACTTCAATATGTAGAAGGACCACAAAAAGTTGTTTCTTTGACATTAAAACTCTGTATTTAACTGCCCCACAGAACCTACTGGCTGTATGATTCCAGATATATGTCTAGCTGTCCTAGTCATCAAATAGACAAGGGATTCCATAAGGCTGCTGGCCATTCAGAGTAAAGTTTCAGAGAATCTTAGAGACATTTGAAGGACCTCTGGGGACATGTCCAACCTATATCTGATAAAGAAACCTGATTACAATATGCCCAACAAGTAGCTAGTGAGAGGGTATCCACTATCTCCCACATAAATATGTATGTGTGTATGTGACCATGTATGTATGTATATAATTATATCTGAATATATACATCTATTCACACACATATACATATACGCATATTCATAAATACACATTATGTGTATATATATCTATATATATACACACATACACATACATATATACATACACACATATACCCATTACTCCTGGTTCTGTTCTCTTGAAATAAGCATAGAAAATCTAATCCTTCTTCCATATGACAGGAATTCAAATATTTGAACATAGCTATGACCCTCTTCCCCTCCCCCAAGTCTTCCTCAAGCTAAACAACCTTGGCTTTTCAACTACTCCTTATGTGAAATGATAGGCAGATAGTGATAGATAGATAGATAGATAGATAGATAGATATAGATGGATGAATAAATACATATGTAGATAGATAGAAATAGGGTGTAGATAGATAGACTATTCGTTAAGTATTTCTTATGTTCCAGGCACTGTGCTAAGTGCTAGGGATAGTGCTAGAAGCAAACAAGATGGTCTCTACCTTTGAGAAGCTTCGATTTTATGGAGAAAAGAGAATCCGGAGACCGAGGGATGGGGAAGGACGGGTGCCTGTGTTGAAGTGATATGACAGGTAAAGAGAAGGAAGAAGAGTCTGGAGGGAGGCAAGATGAAGGTGGTGCCATGGCTAGGGTCCTTCCTAAAATGACGGTCCTGGGGAAAGAGTCATGAATCAAGAGAGTAAGGGCTCAAGGCGGAGCTTTCTCCAGGTTGGCAATGCAGCAAGCAAGGAGCAATCTGGAGGGTCCAGGAGAGGGGGGCTTGTAGTTCAGATCCTGGCTTCATCTGTGGACATGCTGCAGTTTGCCAAGGTCCATCCTAGATGTGATGGCCAGAAATGAATACAATACTTCAGATGGGCTTTGACCAGAGCAGAGGATGGTGGTACTATCACCTCCTTTCTTCTGGACACTTTGCCTAAATCCATACCGCCCAAGTCAAGTGGAAGAAGGAGGTATTCCCTAGTCAAGCATGTGTAGATTAATTTAGCAGCTGAAACCCAGTGTGTTTCTCTTCTCCCTGTGTTTAGACGTATTCTTTTGTCGATGTGCATTTTGTACCTGTTGATTCGCTTTGTCATGTCTGGTAAAGCCAACCTCATCAAGTAGTCTTTCCCATGGGAACCCCTCCTTTCACTAATTTACCACTAAATTATTCTCAGCTGCAGGTATTTTGATTGACTGTGATAGTTCTGAAAAGATGGATGGGCAAAATTTGTTAGGCTTGGGAATCAGGACAGTCATCTGTCATCATGGACTATGGCTTAAATTTCCATTCTCCTGGAGGGCTTCATGATGATATGAGATGCTTTTTTAATTGTCTTTAAGTTTTGTAAATCACTCTACATCTCTCACTTTATCTGACCCTCACAATAACTATGAGAAACTAGGTACTATAAATATCAATACCATTTTACAGATGAAGAAACTGAGGCCCAAGGAAGTTAAATCAGGATCACAAGACAGAAAATGATGTAAGTACAAGTCTCTTCTGAGTATAAGTTGTAGGGTCTTAGATTGAAAGTCAGAAGGGACCTCAGAAATCATCTAGTCCAGTCCTAACCCATTTTGCAGATGCAGAAACTGAGCTATAGGGAGGTTGTGACTTTCCACCTTTATGCAGATAATAAGCATCATTTCATCCATCTGGGAATCATAGATCTAGGCTTCAGAAGGTGTCCAGTCCAACCACTTCACTTCACAGATGGGAACATGAGATCCAAAGGAGGTCATGAGACCACAAACCTAGAGCTGAAAAGGACTTTAGAGGTCATCGAAGCCATCCTCCTCATTTTGTAGAGGAGTAAATTGAGGTTCAGTAAATGACTTGCTGATGGTCACAGTGATGGTGTGAGAACTGGGATCTGAACCCAATCTTCTGACTCCAAATCCAGCACTGAACCTTGATGTGGCTAATGGACTCCAGTTCATCCCAAATTCCATGGATTAGCTTCCAAAGATACTGATATTTATTTCATTCTAGTCTGTATTCATGGAATACAACACTATCTGGAAAATTAAAAATAAGTAACCCAGAGGTCAATGGCAAAACTCCCAGTGGGAGTAGGAAGACTTGAATATGTCATAGACAAGTAATAATAAAGGAATATCAGAATAAAGAACATTGAAAAAAATGTGGGTTCTTCATCTGGTGAGAGCCATGATAGAGAAGCCAATGGGCTCTACCGATTTCCTCACAATGTTACAAGAAAGAGCATCCTAGAGTACCTTGGGTAGAACCCCTATGGTGAATTTATGAGAGAACATGAACAAGAATCATTCATATCAGATGGGCAGTCAGTCAGTCAATAAGTATTTAGTAAGAGCCTACTATGTGATAGGAACAGTGCTAAGCACCCAGGGCTTAGATACAAAGAAAGGCATAAGACAGTCCCTGCCCTCAAGGAACTCACAACGGAATTACAACACAAGACAAGAAGTTGAAAAGGAAGTGGGGGAGGATGAAGGGAGGTGTGATGAAGTCCTGTAGCCAGGTGGGAAATGAGGAGGTGTCTGCTGTGGGCCCCTTCTTTAAATAGAAGCTCTGGGACAAGGTCACAGATGTCCACCCTTCTCCTTCTCCAATCAGGGCAGGGAGGACTGAGGAAGTCTGAATTTCAGAGTCAATTTGATTTGTAGGAAGATGAATTTCTGGAGACAGTGGTCAAATCTTGGTAAGAAGCCAGGTGGGACGTGAACATTAATTAACAATAGGCATGCAGGATGAACAGGCTGGGAGGGGCTACAACTTACACCCCTGGAGGAAGGGAATGTCTCCATTTGAGGAGATCCCAGTATGTTGTATAGCCATTGGTTCCATCTTAAAGGGAAGGGACATTTCTAAGCTTTTGTCTGGTATTTTGAATAAGCCTGATAGGGACCAAGGCTTAAACTGTTCCTCCAAATGGCATTCTTTCTTTACTCCCAACTCCTGACCACTCCTGGTTTTTAGCCCAGATGGACAAACAACTGACCCTGAGCCTCTCCTTCTCTAAGTTGTGCCCCCAAGCTAGGATGTTCTTTGTTTTCATCTCTGCCTCTCAGAATCCTTCCTTTATTTGAATGTTTCCTTTTTCTTCTTTGTTCTCACAACAAACTTGTGAGCTTGGTTTATCATCATTCCCATCTTATAGATGAAGACACTGAGATTTAGTCATGCCCAGATAGTAAGTGTCTGATGCGGGATTTGACCTCATCTCCTTTACTCCAAATCGAGCTTCCTATCCACTTGGCTATACTGCCTTCCTGAGCAGCATCCCTGGCCTCTGGTGATTCCGTCTCTGTTCCAAGCCCTCTTGTCTCATTACCTCCAAATATAGTCTATTTCACTTTTGGACAGTCCTAATTGTTATGAAATTCTTCCTTAGATGGAGCTAAAATTTTTGTCTCTGTAACTTCTACCCCATTGGTCCCAATTCTGTCCTCCGGAGTCAAACAAAATGTACCTAATCCCTCTTCCACATAACAGTTCTTCAAATATTTGAGGTCAGCTATCGTATTTCCCACTGTGTCTCAAGACTTCTTTTCTCTAGCCCAAATATCCCCAGTTCTTTGAACCATTCTTCATAGGAAGCTGATTCCAAAGCCTTCTGCCATGACAGTCACCCTCATCTGGACATGCGGTAGCTTGTCCAATGCCTTTCCTAAATGGATAAACCCAGAACCAAACACAAGACCTCAGAGGTGACCTAACCAGGGCGGACCACAGAGGGACTGCTCTTTCCTTCAGCACATTTTACTTCCATTAATGTAGTCTAAAAGGGAGTGTTGCAGAGTAGAGGGTGGTGGGGCTGACCCTGAAGGCCGAGAGAGCTGGCTTCTACCGCACACTGGTGTATTCTGGGTAAGTTTCTAACCCTCCCAGTACCCCCGGGGTTTCAGTGCCCCAAGTCTCTAAGGCTCGAATTTGCAAAGCAGGTGCTTACCTGCATTAGTCTAGTTCCTCACCAGGAACTCCCACCCAGATGACATCACGGGTCTAGACCAAAATCCATTCCGTGAGAGCTTAGCTAAGAATGCAGTCGCCTCTTATTGAACCTGCAGCCTGCTAGAGGCCCCAGGTCTTTTATCAGATAAACTATTGCTGAGCCATGTATTCCCCATCCTGTTGGGGACTCCTTCAGCTCCCCAAATCCAGAACAGAGAGCTAAAACTTGATCCGTTTATGAACAACATCTGGGAAAAGGTGTCAGACATTCCATCTCTTTCGATATTTCTGAAGGGCTTATCCAAAGGGCTCTTGAAATGAAAGGAAAATCTTTGATTGACTGGTAATATACTCAATAGCTCAATGGTGATATGTAGCCATAAAACAATAATATTCCAACTGCCTTTAAAAAGATTTTAGCAAGGTGGCAATAAGTAACTCTGCTTTGATCAGTCATCTGGATCAAGTTAACAATGAAACCTTCATGAATATGGTTTAAATAAGGGGAAAAAATAAGATTTGTTGCTAAGGGATATAGAGATAATGCTGCACAATAGTAATTACACTTTCTCCTATCAGATTTTCTCCTCCGTCTCTTCCCTGACAGTGAAATCAGAACTCTTTCTGAGCACTTCTACTGAGATGGTTTGCCCCCACTCTGGGGATAGGTGACATGGTCTATGTCTCCAGGCCAAGGATGGGGAACACAGATAATGCCTGGCAAGCGGAGACTGGAGGAGTGTCTCCAGGGGTGTGCTGGAAAATGTTAACAACTGGCTCTCCAGGGGAAAAGAGTATGCGTGACACACTTCAAAGTTCAATTTGCATCATTAATATTTTCTTCATCACTGTCTTTAGTCCAGGTAAGCAACAAAACAATAAATTCTGCCCTGATTTGTAGTGTTTGTGATTTCTGAAGTGTGAACGCTAACACTGAAAATTTAACAAGTGGCTTTTGGAGCCAATAAGAGCTGGCTCCAGCACAGCCTTGAGTGTCTCTTTGGCAAGACTCAAACAGCAATGAATCCTGTGAGAGAGGAGTTACAAAGTTGGGCTGACTTGTGGCGAAAACAGCAAAGCAGATCACAGAAGGAAAACGCTGGTGGAAGTTTATCTCATTAGGAAAACTGACATATAAATAGAAGACCATCAATCATCCAATCAACAATTATTTGTAAAGCACCTATTATGCGCTAGGCACTGGACTAGTTGTTAGGAACACTGAGATAAAGAATGAAACAATTCAGTCAGTGTCAACAATCTGAAAGAAAAGATGCCTTCTCCCTATTCATAAGTCCTAGTAAGTCAATAAACATTTATTAAGTACCTACTATGTGTCAGGTACTCATCACCATTCTGTTGGAATTTTGGCAACAGCCTCCACATTGGTTTCCCGGTTTCTAGTCCTTCTCATCTCCTGTCCAACCTTCACGATCTTCCAAGAAACATGACTAACCATGTTCCTCTCTTCCTCAAGAGCCCTCCCAAGCTCCTCATTCTCTCTAGGCAAACACAAATTCTTCCTCTTGCCATTAAACCCTTCACCATCTGCCTCCTTTGCAGATTTCCACCATAATACTCCCTTTCACACGTTCCACAATTCCATCAAATTGGCTGCTTGCTGCTTTGACGACTTGGCTTTTAAAGCTTCTGTCTCTGAGATATACTCCCTCTTCACTTTGGCTTCTTAGAATTCCTCTTTCCTCCAAGGTTCATCTTACAGGCCACATCCTACAGCAAGCCTTCCCTGCCCAGCCTCCCTAATTATTCCACACAAGGACATTTATTTCTTTGTCTGCTTGTTGTATATTCTTGTAGAATGCAAGCTCCCTGAGGAAAGGAATATTTAAACATTTTCTCTTTGTAGCTTCGGGACCCTAACACAGTCCTCAGTGATGGGGCACTAATGATGGACCCCTAAAAGGCCCTAGACTTTCCCACATGGCCCATATCTCTGGTGTTTGCAGGAGGCACCCAACCCTTCCCAGTCAATAATCCTTTCATTGTGGCCCCCACCGTCTTCACCTGACCCCACCTCAGACTATTTCCCACCTTTAATCACATGGAGACCCTTTCTCTGTTACCTCTGGGTCACCCCAGGCTATTGGCCACTCCTTGATCACATCCAGATCTTCCCACAGTCTTTCTGTATAAAAGGGTCCATCTTGCCACCATTAAATGGCTAAGATTCTTAAAATCTAGCCCGGTTGTGTTAGCATCACAATAAACCTTGTCTCTGACTGAAAGAAGGCTGGAGTTGAATTATTTTGAGTCAGACCTGCACCTTTTGCCCTTGAATTTCTGGGCTCCCAGTACCCCTAGGCCACAACACTCAGCACATTGTAGGTGCTTAATTAACATTTATTTGGATAGGATTGGTAGCAGTAAGAACTTGGACTGAGCCAGTATTAGGGACTGTACCCACATAGAGGGGTCCAATTATACTCATTGAATGGACAAATCATTAACATTTGGTGGGAGGAATCAGTTAAGAATAGAATGGCTAGTAAATACTTAAATTCTGTGGACTGGTCAGGGACAAGTAAGTGTCCATGCTTGAAATGCCTTCCCTTATCACTGCCACCTCCAAGAACCCTTAGCTTCCTTCATTCAAAGCACAGCTCAGGGGCAGCTAGATGGAGCAGTGGATAGAGTGCCAGCCCTAGAGTCAGAAGGACCCAAGTTCAAATCTGGCCTCAGACACATGATACTCACTAGCTGTGTGACCCTGGGCAAGTCACTTAACCCCAATTGCCTTGCCAAAAAAGAAAAAAAAAAAGCAAAGCACAGCTCAGCACTCCCTCCCATACTGGGCCTTTTTTAATCTTTCCTGCTTATTATCCTGTTATTAGCATTCTCTCCTTCTTTCATGCAATTTGTTTGTGAGATCTAGCATAGCCTAATGGTTAGAGAGTTAACCTCAGAGTCAGCAAGACCTAGATATAAGTCCCATGGTTATATGACTCTGGTCAAGTCATTGCAACTTCTCAGTGCCCCATGCAATTTTCAGTGGCAGATAAGGCTCCAATCACCCTTGGTAGAGGGAGTTTCATCACTAGGAGCTCCCTAAGGCAGTGAAATACTAGGTTTTGACTGATACTCTGTCTGTCTCTCTCTCTCTCTTTCTCTCTCTCTCTGTCTCTGTCTCTCTCTCTCTGACTCTCTCTCTCTCTCTGTCTCTCTGTTTCTGTCTCTGTCTCTCTCTCTCTCTGTCTCTGTCTCTCTTTCTTTCTGTATCAGAAGAGTGTTAATATGGTATAGCACACAGAGCCCTGGATTTAGTGTGAGGAGGATCTGAGTTCAAATCCTACTTTTCATACTTACTGTCTTGACAACAATAGGCAAATTCCTTATACCTTCTGAAGCTCAGGCAGCTTTCTAAGACTACTTAAATTAGGGACAAGCTGTAATCTGAAATATTTGCATAAATGGATTGAGGTTTTAGAATGGGGGAGATGACTCCAATTTTCCCTCCCTTCAAATCCATTAAAGATATTCATGGAGGGCCAGACACCCTGGACAATAGTGTATGACTTGCTCCAGGAAACAGGAAGTCAAAGTGAGATTGCAGGAGGCCCAGGAACAAAGAAGAACAGGAAGGAGGTACATGGTCAGCAGGAGGGTGGGGGAGTTAGCAAATCCCCTTCCTTCAAGTGGGAAGAAGAGGGAAGCTGGAGAAAGAATATGGGCTATAAGTGACTCTTGGAGAAAGCACCATTCTCTGTGGAAAGGCCGTTCACTGATGTGGCTAAGAGTTCTAAGATGGGCTCCATTTCTTTTATTAACCTATAAATGATTCATGTAAGCTAGATGCTTGCAAGGGCCTTGATGATGTCGTGTAGAATGGAAGAGAAAAGGGAAAAAGGGTGAAAGCTGGATGGGATGTGAAGGTGAAGGGCAGTCTGGGGTCTGGGGTCACTGGCTATCATTCCAGGATGACTCCCTCAGTTACCCATCCACAAAGACAGCTGGGCCCCAGAGCAGACTCGAAATCCTCGAGACCCAAAGATCCTCAGACCCAAATCCAGCATCCTTTTCACTGGCCCATGCCAAGGGACCTAAGGGATTACCAAGTGCAAGCCCTCATTTTACAGATGTGAAAACTGAGGATTAGAGACAGGAAGTGGCTTGCCCAATATCACTCAGCCACAAAAAGCAGAACCTCATCTCCAAACCAGCCCTCCAGACTTCAAGGTCAAGGCTCACCATGAACTTCATTACGCTCCCTCCACAGAGTTTCACTGTGGTTTTTCTCTCACTCATCCAGTCCATCATTATAAGCTTACTCTCTAGCTTCTGTACACACAAGTTCTTATATCAATCACCAAGTATTTATTAAGTGCCTACTGTGTGCCAGGAACTACACTAAACACCAAGGATATCTCAATCAATTATCAACCATTTATTAAGAACCTCCTGTGTGTCAGACTCTATAGTTACTGCTAGGGAGACAGAGACAAAAATGAAAAGTTCCTTGCCCTCAGGGAGCTTATATTTTAGTGGTGGGAAACCAACAATACATACCCATACAAGAGGTCCCAAAATTCTTAGTGCAGTTTAAACTTTAATGACTTATAACTGCACTGAGAATTTTGAGACCTCCTGTATAAAACTCCAATGTCTTTGGTGCTCCTTAAGGACAGGGATTATTTCATTTTTATCTTTATATTCCCAGTTCCTAGTGTAGTAACTGGCACATATTAGGTACATAATAAATATTCTGTGGATTCCGTTGAAATCTGCTTCAAATGTTTGGCTCCTTGGCCAATCCAAACTTTAAAGTAACAACTCACTTTTTTATCCCTAAATTCTCTGCTAAAAGAATCAAAATCTGACATGTTCATTTTCCCAACCAACATCCACATAAACCTAAAGAACACCAGGCACAAACATCATTAGGTTTTATTGCCTCAGCTAACAAGATTGTTTAGAATCTAGGATGGCACGCCAAGCGTAGACAGCTGAGGAATTTCTAGCATCCTGAATTTCTATAGGACTCTGGGATGGGGACAAAAGGGGAGAGAGAAGCAACCCTAGAAGTTCATGCTGAAAAGTGGCTTAGTCAAACAGGGTTGTATTTAATTAAGCAGTCCTGTGCTTCCTTTTCAATTTCTTGTAAAGCCCACTTCATCAATTTGTCAACTTTGTCAATGACAACCTCTTCGAGGAAGGAAAAGTCCACACAGACCCAGCTAGGTAAAGAACTAAGAAATCCAGACAGCTTTCCAAATTGTGAATCAATAGACAGCTCAACAGAAGGCCAGACTCTCCATGCTAAGTTGTCAAAGTACATTGCGAGAGGACTATTGATAGTTAACAAGAAAATTTGTTTCAATATTTCATTTATACCATAGGCAGGATTTCAAGCCAGCTGATTTTTATATGTGGCATGGAGACTCATAAAGCACTTAACATCCATTATCTCATTCAAGCCCTATAACAACCCTGAAAGGTAGGTAGGGCAGTTCTTATCAGTCCCATTTTACAGATGAATAAACTGAGGCTGAGCAATGTGAAGGGATTGGCCAAAGATCACAAAGCTAGCCAGCGTCAGAGGCAAGATTGAAATTCAGCTCCCTCCTGCCTCAACTGTGGTGGCTTGCCCACTGAGGCTCCTGTCTTTTGCAGAAGGATAACTTTTGAACTAGATTTTGAAAGATGGCTGGGATTGAAGCAAACAGGGTATTTCCAGCAGCGTAAGCAGCAGAGGAATAGATGCTGGAACGATGGGCGCTGATCCGGACGCTGCAGGTTGTTCGCTTTGCCTGAAGTCAAGAGTAAATACTCAGCTCTCAACGAAGCCAATCAAAGAATCAATTTAAAGATGTAAAGGAACAAAAAGAAAATAAAACAAAAAGATGTAAAGGACCTAAGAAACCATAGAGTCCAACCCCCTCATTTTACAGATAAGGAAACTGAGGCCCATAAGGTTGTGTCTTTTCTGAGGTTACATAGGTATATGGTACAAGCCACATGGTACAAGCCAGGAAGTAAACCCCAGTGTTCTTTCTGCTGAATGACAATGTTTCCTATTGTTAATTTACTCATTTGATGTAGCAACTGGAAAGTAAAACCTAAGAATCTGGGCTAGCAGGTTCATACATTGCACGCTCTCTGAGGACAGATATCAAGTTGATTTATTTTTTATGTAGCACTTGTTCCACCTTGTTACAACCCAGATATGCTCTGGGCTCGATGCAGTTGCCACAAGGACACCCACAGACAGAACAGCTCGAGGGGCCCAAAGTCTCTGTGGAATCTTTCCTCTGTTTGCACTCTGCAGAACCTTTTCCACAAGAGTGGAAAACACCTTTCATTAGCATATTTCTGCCCATTTTATGCCTCTCTTGCTATTAATCAACTGATCAATAAACAAACACTTATTAAGCACCAACTGTGTGCTAGTGCTGCTCTAGTCACTGAGAATATTAAAACTAAAATAAAACAATACCTGTCTTCTAAGAGCTCTCATTGGGATGGGCAACTACAGCCAATTTCTAACCAGTGATATACATGCAAGAGGTTGACATAAAGGGTACTAGAAAACAATGTGATGGAGAAAGGGGGTGATCTGGCCACGGATAGAAAGGGAAGAATAACAGCCAGGCTGGAATAAAACTGGATCCAATGGAAAGGACGCTGCAGAATTTGGAGAGACAGGATACCAACTCAGCTATTGGTGACCTTGAGTAAGTCACTTCCATTCTTTGGGTCTCCATGACCTCAACTGGAAAAATGAAGGGGGTGGGCTGGATACCTTTTCTAAGGTCCATGTATGATACTAAATACATGTAAGTTTAATAGGATAGCAGCATCTACAAAATGTTAAAAGATCTGGATGGCAGGTTATATTGTCTTTGAGCGGTTTATTAAAGGACATCTAGTGTCCAGGACAATGCCGTAGACACAGTAGTGTATGATAAATGTTCATACAGAAGTAGAATGAGAATTGGACCAGTGGGTCACTAGAGAAGTATGTCGGGGTGCTAGAGTGCTTTCAACAACATCCTCAGAAAACAGCAAGCAGACTTCTAGTAGACAACACAATTCTCTTTTTAAAAATGATGGAGCGAAAGCAAAGGAGAGTCTTTTGAAAGGAAGAAGTCGAGAGGGAATCAGTTGAAAAAGAAAGAGAAGAGGTATTACTCACGAAAGCAAAGAGAAGCAACTCAGGCTTGAAGCAGCAGGCAAGGCAGGATTGAGCTAAAGTCTGAAACTAAGGGAGGTCTTCACATGAAATGGGAAGCAGAGGGATGTCAAATCAGCCCTCAGACCTGCCTCAGAGACCTGGATCACAAAATGGTGGCCCACCCCCTCCGATCCCCTCCTGAAAACAAAACACCAGCAGATCTGGAGAAGAGCCTTGAACAGGGTGTGTGCAATACAAAACATGTGCTGGGATGGAACCCTGGAGAGTGGGGGTGGTGAGACGGTGGAGAGAGGCTTGGCAGGGGGAAGAGGGCCTGGCAGCTGGGAGAGGGAGAAGATGACGGAGTGAGAGAGAGTTAGGACCTTGGAAGGAGCACAAGACTCTTTCGCCAGCTGGTCTCACACTTGGATAAAACAAGCTAATAAAATGTAAACATGTTTATTAGTAGTTCTCAAGGCCATTGAAAAACCAAGCATAACAGAGAAATGACAGTGAATCCCCTCATCTAGCTAGCTCTAAGATCTCTCCTCCAGGGATGCTCCTTTCATTTGGTTCCCCAATCTCTCTGCTCTCTCCCCGATTTTTGCTTGATCGCAATAACTAAAATGGCTTTCTAGAGGACCCTGGACATTTCTCCTCCAGGAGAGCGATGGGTTATTGCATGGAAATCCGTTTTCTAAGTAATATATTCCAGCCCAGGTGGGGTGGGTCCTCTGGATTCCACTCAGACCCACAGAGATAAGTACAAACACATCCACTTACTGATTTCAATACATGCTCATCCCCATCTATGAGCTCCTAGCACTAGGAAATTAAACCTAGACTGTAATAAGCCCCCTGCCTCCTCTGAAAGCTTACAAATGGAAAACAGAGCTTGGGGAGCTGATGGCTGGTTGGAGCTTATACTTCAAGAAAGGACAAAGTTACATTTCAATTCATAATGGAAGTGGCTGCTTGGCCAGGGGTCACACAGGTTCCTAGAATCATAGATACAGAGCTTGAAGGGACCTTAAAGGTCACCAAATTCAATGGTTCTCATTTTACAGATGAGGAAACTGAGGCCTCAAAAGGTTAAATGATTTGTCCAAAGTCACACAGATAATAAATGCCTAAAGTGGGATTTGAAGTCAAGTCTTTCTGACTTCAAGACTATTCATGACCCTCACTGTATCTATTTTGTGTTGTTTTTCCTGCATACATGTATGTGATTACCCTCAGCAAAACATACACTCCTTATGGACAGAGACTCAATCTTTTTTGACTTTGTATCTTAAAATCTCCAGAATCCTTCAAAGCACAGCCCAGAGGCCACCTCCTACTCAGGCAGCAGAATCACTCTGTGGAAAAAGCCAGAGGACCTGGAGTCAGATGTGACCTCTAGTGCCTACTATGTGTGGAACCCTAGAAGGGTCATTTACCTCCCCTGATCCCTGGTCCTACTCGATAAAATGAGAGGGTTGGATTAAATGGCATCTGAGGTCCCTTACAAGGAATATTCTAGGATGGATTAATCACCTCCAGCATGAGTAAGCATGTTCTCTGTCTGTTTCTGTCTCTGTCTTTGTCTCTGTCTCTCTCTCTCTTTCTCTCTCTCTCTCTGTCTCTCTCTCTCTGTCTCTGTCTCAGTCTCTCTCTCTCTCTGCCTCTGTCTCTCCATCTCTCTTTCTCCCTCTTTCCTTTTATCTTCTCTGTCCTTCTTCCTTCTCTTTAACTTCCCTTCTTTCTTCTTTCTCTCTCCTCTCCGTCTCTTCTTTTTCCTTTCTCTCTATTCTATCTCATTGTCTGTTTATCTCTCTTCTCCCTTCTTTCTCCTGCTTACCTCTTTTCTTCTCCTCTTTCTCCTCCTCCCCTTCCTCTTTCTCTCTCTCTTCTTTCTTCTCTTCCCTCTTTCTCTTTCTTCTCTCTCTCATTAGCTATGTTTATCTCTCTTTTTTCTTTCTCCTTTCTCTTGTCTCCCTTTTTAATCTCTCTTCTAGCTTCCTTCTTGACTTCTCTTTTTTATTCTCCTCCTCCCCCCTTTTCTTCCCCTCATCTTCCTCCTCATTCCTCTCTCTGTCTCTGTCTCTGTTTCCACCTCCCCAGAAGGGTATAAACTAGGCAGCTGAAGTCATCCAAACCACTTCTCCTCTCAAAATACCCCCCTCTAGTCTTAGCTGTCTTTACAATCCATCTTTACAATCGTGGAAAGATCATAAGCCTATAAAGTGGAAAGGACCCTTAAAAATCATGGAGCTTAACCCCATCATTTTGTGTAAGAGTAGCCAGAAACCAAAAGAGTACAGTTCTTTGCAAGATCACAAAGCCGGGCAGTAGCCAAAATAGGCCTAGAACTCAGGTCTCCTCACCCCAATCTAGCCTTATTATCTTGACACCACTGTGCTTTGGCATTTTAACTGGTCTATGCAGCTGTAGCTTTCTTTATAAAGTAACAGATCTACCCAGAAGGCTAATCACTATATGCTCAAACATCCTATAGGATCCATTGCCACTCTTTCAGTTTGGCCAACAAAAGGCTCAAAGCCCTCATCGTTTGGGGGCCTGTTCCAATGAGGATGGTTCAGGATTCCCCATGTTCCTTCTGGTTAGAACCTTAGGGTTCTAGCAACCTTTGGCCAGAATGTCAAGGACCTGAGATGTTAGCTATGTGGCACTCTCCTTCCCAAGGCTGTTCACAACCCATCTATAACACAGTAGGTGGGTAAATCTGAAAGATTTGTTAGAGATTCAGAAAGGGTGAGCCCAGGGTCAAAGAGCTGGTGAGTTTTAGAGACTGGAGTCGAGCCAAGTCCGAAGCTCCATCCACTACCCAGACCTCCTCCGTTGTTGATTTCATCGAGTTTCTATCTATTCTTTGTTACTTTGACTTGTAAGATACGTGGGGTTAGATGTTTTCTTGGTCGCTTATTCCAGAGTTGAATGATAATAACGCCCATAGCTTTAGAGTACATTTCTTCAAGAAACTCAGGAGACAGGGCTGGGTGGCAAAAACTCCAGGTCCTTCATTGCTATGGATACTAATGGGACGTGCACCAACCAAAGAAACCACCATATTCCAGGGAGGGACGATTTAGTAGTGGTCACTGCTGCAATGTGGGGGTCTGCAGACAGACACACACAGTCCATACATAGAAAGCATTTTAGGACATAGGTTTAGCACAGATGGTCTGGATGGAGGCCACGCCCAAATATAGCCCACACCCCTAAAATGAGATCTCTTTGAAAGGAAAAATATAGAGGGAGACAGTGAAAAATAATGACTGAGGGCATGATTACAGGCCGCACTCAGTGTTTTCATAAGCCAGATTTGGTAGAAGTATGTGGTGGGGTACAGAGTGGGGCCTGTGTTCATACCAATGTCTGGGAGATAGAGAGCTGGACTCAAGGTCATGAAGACTTAGACTCAAGTTCCACCCTGTTGAGTCCCAGATGTGTGACCCTAGGCAAGTCACTTAACCTCTAAGCATCTGTTTCTCAGCCATCCCACCCCCACCCCAGGCAACTCTATAAGATAGCAGGTGCCAATCTGTTTTAGAAGCATACATTTCCTTATTATAAATTCCTTGTACTAATAAAGTCATAGATTTTGTCTAAACATGTAGATAGGATGATAGTGAGTAAATCAAAACAGAACGGAACCTCTCTCTCTCTCTCTGTATATATGTATATATATATATACACACATACATATATACACATATATGCATTATATAGACACATATATTTATTTATTTTAAATTCTAAAAAATAATGATAATCAACCAAAGTAAAATTAGAATGAAGCTGAGCTGTTGCTACATGAGTTTCTTAGTCCATATTTAAAAACCAACACTACTTACCTACCATTCATATACTATCACATGATATGCCCTGAACGAATTCAGAAGATCAGAGTCAAAAGAGACCCAAGAAACTATTGAGTCCAAAGCTCTCATTTTATCATTTTGTAGTTGAGGAACTGAGGTCCAAGAATGTTAAATACTTTGCCCAAGATCCACTCTCATTGAAAACTTTGATTCAATCTTCAGTTCAATTCAACAAGCTTTTATTTATTTAGTTAGTTAGTTTTGTTTTTGGTGAGGCAATTGGGGTTAAATGACTTACACAGGGTCACACAGCTAGTAAGTGCCAAGTGGATTTGAACTCAGGTCCTTCTGACTCCAAGGCCAGAGCTTTATCCACTGTGCTACCCAGCTGCCCCTAACAAGCCTTTATTTAGCACCTACTGTGCGTAAGACACTCTACCAAGAAGATAAAATAATAGCATGAACAAATGAAGATGAACATAAAATAAGACAAGTGATTTTAATTGGCAGAAAGGGCTGATAGTTGAGGGGAGAGCATGGATGAAGGAAAGTCCCCTGCAGCAGCCACAGGAACCTGGCTTCAAAGGAATGTAGGGACTCAAAGGAGCGGAAGAGAAGAGGGAATGCCTTCCATACATATGCAAAGGCATGGAGCTGCCATGACTGGGCAATAGCTATTGACCCAGCTTGTCTGGAGTGGAGAGCGTAAGGGGCAATAGGAGATAAGACCTGATAGGTAGGTGGGAGCCAGATGAGTAGGACTTTCAATGCCTGAGTTAGCAGCTTGTATTTTATCCTAGATTCTGATTATCGTGATAATTGATGCTAGGATCATAGACTCCTAGAGACAGAAAGCAGATTAGTAGGCTTCTAGTACAAGGTCCATGAAACAAGGAGCCCCTTTACAGCATTCCTGATAACTGATCATCGAGTCTTTCCCTAAGTACTTTCACTGATAGAGATCCTACCTCTCTCTAAATAACCCATTCCTCTTCTGGGTTCTTGAATTGCTAGGAAGGGTTGTTTTTTTTTTTTCCCTCTTGGACATCAAGATTAAATCTGTCTCACTGAACCTTTTACCCATCGCTCCTACTTTTTGTCCTCTGGGTCAAGAGTAGGTGAGAGAAACCTAGTATCTTTCCCATATGGAGACTCTTCAAATGTCTTAATTCAAGTCAACAAATATTTATTAAACTGGGAATTAAAATGGGAAAAACACTGTAATAAGCCGTGGGCAAACCTGGAAGAAACAAAATAGTCCCTGCCCTCAGGAAGCATATATTCTATTTGGAGGAGGTAGCAGCAAACAATATTTATACTCACATACTAACTAAAATGGATCTGTGAGCTCTAGAATGTGGCTATTTCCTTCAATGGTGAAGATCACAACTTGTCTGTGACTTCTCACCCTGCGTGTTTCTTGCCCTTGTCCTACCCAAAGCAGGGAAGATACAGGGAAGATACCCAATGTACTGGAGTCTTCCTCACTTTCTCCCAACACTGTGTTAGTACCAATGGAGCATGTGGACTGTCCAGATATCTGCCTTCCCCATTCTTGGTAACAGATTGGATATGTGGGGTTTTTATTTCAATTTTCATTCATTCATTTGCTCAACAATCCTTGAGCTCCAGTCCCCATCACCAATTGCCTTTTAGACATCCTGAACTAGATGTCCCACAGGTACCTCAAGCTCAACATGTGTAAAAGAGAATTTAATATTTCCCCCCTCAAACTGCCTCTTCTTCCAAACGTCTCTGTTGCTCCCAAGGGCACCGCCACTGTCCCAGTCACTCAAGCTTGCAACTTAGGCATCATCTTTGCATCCTCATCCTCACTCACTCTACAGAGCCAGTTTCTTTCCAAATCTCTCATTCTGACCATCACATTTCTCATGCACATCCCTTTCTCTCTACTCACTGTGTTCCTATCCTACTTCATGCCCTCATCCCTTCTATCCTGGACCAACACAACAGCCTTCTAACCAGTCTCCCAACATGATATCTCTCCCCACTCTGCCCATTTTCTGTACAGTTGCCAAAGGGATTTTCCAAAAGCACAGACCTGACTATGTCACTTGCATCCCCAACCCCACTGGCTCAAAGACTCCACTAGCTCCCTATTACCTCCAGAATCCAATGTAAAGTCACCTGTTTGGAAGTTAAAGATCTTCCCAATCTGGCCTTCTCCTGTCTTCCCAATTTTCTTACACCTCCCTTGCTTTCACGTCTTCTGCAATCTCACCATTTTGGCCTGCTTTCTCACACAGGACACCTCATCTTCCCCTTCTCTGCCCGTCCCCCATGCCTCGAATGCTGTCACTCCTCATCCTCACCTCCTGGCTCCTCTGCTGTCTCCAAGACTGAGCTCAAATTCTTCCTTTGGGCTTTACTTCTGCTTCTCTAGGAATTTACCATCACAACTCAGACATCTTCTCAGCCCCAGCTGCCCTCAGCGCCTGAAGCTTCTCATCCTGTAATATCCCTCGGCCATGTCAATCCCTTTCTCTGATTGGTGAGTTCCTTTCCAAGGCTGCCATTTAGAGCATGGGTCCAGGCCTGCTATGCTTGATTCCCCTCCAAGGCGTGTTTCTGACTCTCCCAGCCTTTGCCACAATGCGCCATGACGGTGGAAGAAGCCTGCTCTCTCTTCTCTTACCATCTGTGTGCTGTTTTCCCCTATTTGAACATAAGCCCCTGGAGGGCAGAGACCATCTTTCTTTTTGCTTGAATTGAACATAGTTCCTAGCACATAGTAAGTGCTTAATAAATGCTTCCCACTTGCCTGCTTGCCTTCAGGAGGCCTTTCCAGGTCTCCCCTACTGCCAGTGCCTTCCTCCTAAGGCTACATTTACAGTGTTTACGATTTGTATGCCCCTATGTATTTAACGCCTTGTCTCCCCCTTGAGAATATAAGCTCTTTGAGAGGAAGCACAGTTTTTGCGTTTTGTTGAATCCCCAATGTTTAGAATAGTACTTGGCATGCAATAGGTGCTCCATAAATGCTTATTCCATTCCTTTCCTCTTGCCCCTGACAGCAAACCTTTTTGATTCCCACCCAAGGCTCCAAGCTCATTCACCTAGGGCCAAGCAGAAAAGGGAGAGATTTGAGTGGTCTGGCACATAGGAAGAACTTAATCAATGTTTGCTGACTGACTTAAGGACTGGCCTGGGGCAAACAAAAAAGGCTTCCTAGAAGAGCTGAGGCTTGTGCTGGGCCCCGCCATAAAACCATTACTCAGGGGATAGTAGAGAAGATCTTAAATTAACATACTCCCTAGCATGGTCTACTTACAGCTGCGAGCAGTCTTAAGAGGTCACAGAGTACACATACTCATTTCACAGATGGGAAAACTGAGGCCCAAAAAGTTTAAGTGATTTACCCAGGATTGTAGATCTAGTGACCCTCAGACATAGTAAATGTCCAAGGCGAGATCTGAACCCAGGGCCTTCTGACTTCAAGTTCAGGTTTACCTACAGTATATATCATTTATATTTACTTTGTGCATACTTTTCTGAAAATTTGATACTATCCATATACCCACCCCTAGGAGAACATAAACTCCCCAAATGCAAGGATGGTATTTTTTTGTTTTTGTTTTTGAACCCAGAGAGGTCAAATCACATGTCCTCCATACTGAATGGCTGAGTCAGGATTTGAACGCAGGTTCTCTGACTTCAAAGCCAGTATTCTTTCCCCTATCTCTGTTGCTTCTTTAAAGATGATTGGGATTTGTAAAGGAGGAGAGGGAGTGTATTTTTTTGGGGGGTGGGGCTAGGCAATGGGATTAAGTGACTTGCCCAGGGTCATACAGCTAGTAAGTGTCAAGTGTCTGAGGCCGGATTTGAACTCAGGTCCTCCTGACTCCAGGACTGGTGCTCTATCCACTGCGCCACCTAGCTGCCCTAGAGAGGGAGTGTATTTTAAGCAGACACTGAAGTGAAGGCAAAGACACAGGAATGACTGCCGCAGAAGCATGGGACAGTGAGGGGATTCAGCCTGGCTGAACTTGGAATATTAGGGAGGCCCAGCACATAAGGCTGGTGAGGAAAGGAGGCTTGGGCCCAATTCTGGAGGGCCCCTGGAGCCAGGCACAGGCAAATGGACTGACTTTAGTAAACAGTAGAAGACGCCTAAGGAGACAAGTATTGATAATACCCCCTCTTAGCTGGCATGCTTACTGCCTTAGCTATAATAACAGAAAACAAAAGAAGAAAAGAAAGGAAAGGAACGGAAAGGAAAGGGGAAAGAACAGAAAAGAAGGAAAAGGGAAAGGAAAAGGAAAGGGAAAGGGAAAGGAAAAGAAAGGAAAGGAAAGATGTAGATATTTAAAGGACTGTCAGGTGTGATCAAACACACCAGGAAGGCATCCAGGAAGGAGTGTCGCAGAGGTAAAAGCAAGAGAAAATGAGGTTTGGAGTGAGAGGTTTTGTGGCTGTTCAGTCATTTCGGTCATGTCTGACTCCTTGTGACCCCATCTGGGCTCACATCCTCACTCTGCCACTGGTCATTTATATGACTTTGGCTGAGGTCACTAAATCTCTCTGGGTCTCAGTTTCCTCCCTTGTCAACATAGTCTCTAAAGTCCTTTCCATCTCTAGGCCTATCAGTCCAGCAACTAAGAATAGCCCCAGAAACTCAAGAGAGATTAATATTCTTCACTCTCCGCTAAATATCCGTAAGACTAAAAATTATCTCCCAGGGCAGCAATGAGAAAGTAGGTGCTATGATCCCAAGGCCTGGGAATAGAAGTTTCTGGGACTAAGAATCCATATCACAAAGGAAAAAGAGAGCCTGGATTTGTGGTCAAGGAACCCAGGTTCAAATCCCAGCTGTGACTTTATTATTGGGCTAACCTCAAGCAGGTCACGACCCTACTCTAGGACCCTATTTCCTCAGCTGTAAAATGATGGGGTTTGACTAAATGGTCTTGGAAATCCCTCCTGGGTCTCAATCCCACAGCCCTAAGACTTTCTAGCTCTCGCCTAGCTTCATGGTGATACTTTTGGGACCCCCAGGAATCTGACTTACTTCTCACGAACTTCACCCAAGGCCAGGATCAAATGAAGGTCCCGGACGCTGGCAGAAAAGCTCGCACGCCTCTGGTTCTATTTATTATTTTAAATCTCCTCAGTTAATGTCAACACATTGAGTGGCCAACCACTTCTCCATTTTTTTTTTCTTTTATGAGAACGATGTGATCATGCCTGGACTCTCTCAAAGCCATAAGAAAGGAAAAGCCTTCCTGATTCTGACCTGAGACAATGGCCCTGTCCACACACCAGTGGGGAGGGGGGAGGAAGTCAAGAATCTGGATCTCTCGTTTCACATCGACACAACCCAAAGCAGAAAGGCCATTAGGCTCAGCTCTGGAGATCTGGCACCAAAGGCAAAGGCTCGCAACGGGCAGGGTGAGGTCACCTTCGACAGGGGCACCTTCCCTCCGAGCTCCCCTCTGCGGGCTCAAGATAGAGAATTTGTCTTTCCCCAATCTTTTCAAGTCAAGAGTTAATAGTACAGCTCCAATTGCAGGAAATATCTTGTAATAATACAGCATTACAGTAATGTATAGGCTCAAGTCATGCTCCAAGTATTTGTCTCATTCCCACACGCCGAACTTAGTAATTATGGAGAAGCACGGACTCTGAGAGCATAGACACAAAGAAGTGGGTTCAAAAGCATAATTAAGGCCCAGAACCAGCCTCTGCCTGGGGACATTTCAGGCCAGGTCCCATGAAATAAAAAAATAACAAATAAAAAAGAGAAAATGAGCTTGGGAAGCCCAATGGCAGGCTTCTCTTTGATTTTTTTTTAACCATTTCAGGAAATAACTCATTAAAATGATAATGGACCATAATGATTATGTAAGAGTAGCTATAAGTAGAAAACCCTGGTAGCAAAGTGAGGTCCTTAGTACCCAAATGCCAAGTGAGCAGCGACCATGCCAATTGGCCTTTTAAGTTCCCAATGCAATACTCTGTTACAAATTTATCTCCCAGGGTAAGAAGTTCAAATCTTGAACTCAAACGGGTTGTAGCATCTATGGGAAGTTATTTTTGTTCATGGAGATAAAATATAGGAAATCCATATTGGAGCAACTAGATTTTGCTACAGCAAAATATCTAAGGTTTTCTTGGTGTAAGAAATCTTCCACCAATGCACCTTGCAACCCATCCAGAATCCTTAGACCAAGGCCACCTATGGCCTTAAGGCTGTAGGTTCCTCACCCCTGCTTTAGACTCTGAGGGTGGGTTGAAAGTTAGATGACTTGTCCAAGGTCCCATGGCTTGTGGCATTTTATCCCAGGTCTTCCTGGCTCCAAGAGCAATATCCAGGCCACCATGCCACCCCTCTTAGGTAAACACATTCATTTCAATGTTGAAAACCTCCATGCAACCTTTCTTTGGGGTACAGAAACTTTGGGGAGAAGGGCTTGGCCACTCCTACAGCAGGCAGTGACCTTGACTCTCTGCTTCAAAAGCCAATTGCACACACTTAGCATGGGGGCCGGTATAGACAGGCACCAGGCCCAATGGACCCATACTAGAAGACAGATGCAAACAGTTTTCATATAGAGAACTGTCTTAAGAAATATTGTGTATATTATCTTGAAGAGTGCCTTGAGCTTTCTCCATAATGACCTTTTCTGTGACATCACATCATTGCTCCAGAACTTACAGGAGCCCCCAATTACGTTCTGGGTCTGTTTCCAGAACTGTAATGGGACCTTAGCAGCCATGTAGTGTAAGCCATGCTACAGAAAAGAGTCTGCCATACAAAATCCTAGGAACGGGGAACAGGCTCCCTCCTGAGGAAGCCCATTCCACTCCTGGGTAGCTCAAGCCATTGGGAAGATTTTTTTTTTCTGACACGAAGCCCAGTGCCTGGCACCTAATAAATGCTTAGCAAGTGACTGACCACCTCTATGCAGTCTAGGGGATAATAGATTCAAAGTTGGAAAGGAACCTTTGAGTCCGTTGAGTTAAATAACTCTCGTTGCAGAAATGAGAGCAATGAGGCAGAGCAGTATGAAGTGATTTTCAGGGGTATAAGGTTTGAATCCAGACCCCCTTGACCATGTGATCGAGTCCAGCTGTCTCAACGCTTCCTTGTTCATCCTATTTCTTATCTCTGGATCCAGGAAGGACAAACCCTTGGAGATAAGAGCCCCATCCTTACCACGTCTTCTCAAATCACAAAATCTCAGTGCTGAATCACTCACCTGTGGCCATGACCTCCAATCTTCATAGAAAGTCTCCTATTATTTGAAAGCCTAAAGTGAGGGGGAATTAACACTTTTTAGAGACACCCTAATTCTACTGTGGAATCACTCACTCAAAACCTTAAGAAGTTTTGGGGGCAGCTAAGCGGCGCAGTGGATAGAGCACCAGCCCTGGAGTCAGAAGGACCGGAGTTCAAATCCAGCCTCAGACACTTGACACTTACTAGCTGTGTGATCCCGAGCAAGTCACTTAACCCCATTGCCTAGCTAAATAAATAAATCAATCTATCTTAGGAAGCTTTTTTTCCTAAAGTCAAACTCAATCTAAACCCATGGCCTTGTTCTAAGATGTCTTTTGACAATTTCTCCCTTCCCACCTCAATAATCTCCTTTCTTAGAATTTCCATCCATAGAATGTCTCCAAGTGAAGTTGCCTGCATTCCACCAACATCTGTACATCATTTTGCCTAGCTGTTCACTCCATCAGAAATGTTTTTTTTTCCTGCTGATTCATGAGTCCTTTTTCATCCAAGACAGGCTAAAAAATTGCTTCTTCCAACCAACCTTCCATACTTGACGGAGCAGGGGTCAGGAAGACCTGAGTTCAAATCTACCTTTAGACCCTTAATGACCCTGTGATCCTAGACAAGTCACTTGAACCCTCTTAGCCTCAATATATTCGTCTGTAAAATAATGATAATAGCACTTACCCCCAGGGTTATTGGGACAACCAAATGAGATAACACAAGTAAAGTCATTTGCAACTCTTAAAGATGCTTTCCAAATTTGACAGTCATATCTTAGAATTTGGGGGGAGGGTATTGATAGGGAAGTTACCTGGTATGTAGTTCCCAGGAGAAGTAAACCATACCCTGGGATGCCATGAGGTCTTTATGATGCTTATTCACTATTATTGGGGAGGTTATATGGGCTTGGGGTTCACCTGAAGGGAGAAGGGGAAAGGGAGGAAGTCTCCACATTTACACACTGAGAGACAAAGCCTCGGCTACCCTACCCTTGTTATATCTCTTTTCCATGACCTCTGATAACATTTTACTCTTTATTTGAGGCCCCCAGTCGTGTATGGGCTCAGCACGGACTCTGCAGTAACTGATTCCTTGGAATGTGTTGCTCTGTAAATGAGACTTCTTCATAATGTATCGGAAATGGGGAAGGGAGACTGTTGGTTTCTATATCTCTATTCTTAACTCTAGGTAATAATGACTTACTTATTAAGCACCTACTACGTGCCAGGCCCTGGGTGAAGCACTGAGGATACAAGAAAGGCAAAAGACAGCCCCTCGTCTCAAGGAGCTCATAGTCGCATTGGAGGGGCGGCATGTGAACCACCCACAAATAAGATATGGCCGGGATAAACTAGCAATAAAGTCACCCTCGGCTTCTGTCATCTGCCCCATCCTGTGCCCAGGACAGGGCTCTAGATGCACTCGGTGTTCAACACTTGTTGGTCCCCCCTATCTCTTTATCATTATTATTGTTTAACTAGCCCAAAGATTAGGAGGACTGTGTTGACAGGGTTATCTTCACCCATCCTCACTCCTTTTTTTTGTCATGACTCCCTCCAGCCCCAAGCTGGCCTTCCTGCTCACAGCCTTATCAACGATCCAGCCATAGTTCCTCCTTTTGAATTTTAGCTTTAATCTTTGGGCCACCCGTCTCCAAGACAGAGGCTGGTAGCCTCAGCAATTCCCAGGCTATGGGGATTGGCCCTACTATCTTTGCTTGTTTGAGCTTGGGGTACCTCCACTTTTGAATATTTTGATATGCTACATGCATATTTTAAGAATTAACGTGGATTTCAATTTTTTGACAATGTTTGCAACTCTCTTTGAAATAACTTGAAGGGACCTCTTTAAAGAGTAAGAATCTCTTTGAAATTTCATGTACACACATATACATGTATGCAGATATATACACATAAGTATGTATATACATTATATATAGTGTGTATGTGTATGTGTATGCATATATACATGTGTGTGTATATATAGACACAAATTTATATCTATATAAATGTGTATATATGTATGTGTGTATATATATATATACGTATGTATGTATGCATGTATTTTCACCCTTTGCCCATTTTCTGACCTATGACCTTCTCTGATTAATCTGTAGGTATCACATTAAGCTTCTTGAAAGTGGCAATCTGTATATTATTCTACGCTCCCCAAAAAGGCCAATTTTTCTTCCTGCCTCCTATCTGCTGGCGTGTGCTGAGTGATCTTGAGCACCACATTTCATCTTTCTCCAGGTCCTGTTTTTTTCTTTTGCTCCCAGGGGAGCTGTCCAAGTGAGGCAACTTCCTTTGCCTTCCAGAGGCGTTGAGGAATATTTGTGCCTGAGAAAAGCTTGGGGCTGGCTGTGGGATTCTAGATTCCTGAGCTTTAAGAGACCACCAAGGGCAGTTAATTCAAACCCCCCCCCACCCCCACCCCTGCTCATTTCACAAAGGAGGAAACTGAGAGCCTGAGAGATGAGGGGATTTGGCTCAGAAAGAGGCAGGTGCTGGATTTGAACCCAATCAGTTACAAGGAGCGATGAGAGCAGAAGACCCAGGCCTCCTCTTGTGCATGCAGCTGCCCACAATTTTGCTAGGAAATGTACTTCTTTTTCCCAGCTCACTAGTATCAATACAAGCAACAATGACAACAGTTTTTTTCTATGGTGCTTCCCAGCTTACAAGAGGCCTCACACACATCTCATCCGGGTCTCACACGAGGCTACTTCAAGCTTCAGAATCCTCATTTTACTGGTGAGAAAACTGAAGCTCAGAGAGCTCAAGAGACTTACCCAGAATCAATTAATCAATCAACAAGGATTTAACCACAGAAATAACTAGCTTGCATATAGTATTTTAAAGTTTGCAACATGGTGACTCATTTCTTCTGCATCTCCTACAATACCAACCACAACAATAGAGAATATTCCTATAGTTCTTTGAGGTCTGCAAAGCACTCGGCAAACACAATCACATTTTGTATTCACAACAGCCCTGGAATAGAAACAGATGAGGAAACTGAGGCAGACCAAGTGTAACTGACTTTCCTAGGATTGTACAATTAGTGTTGGAGGTAAGCTGTGACCTCGGGTCTTGCTGCCTCCTTCATTGAGGCAAGGGGATGGCAACAGCAGATTAGAGGTCTGAGGACAGGCCCCAGCGATATTAGGGTTAGAGTTTTACTCTCATTCCGAGGTGAATTCTGAACTTGGGTCTCCCTGACTTAAGTGCAGTATTTTCTCTTAAGAATTCTAGGAAAGGCATTAATGGATCACTGCAGGGCTAAAAAGTGTGTGGGGGGTGGGGGAGACAAGTTGATTTGCTCATGACCCAGACTCTCCTACCTCTAATTTTTCTCATAATTGTTGTTATTGTTGTTCAGTCATTTTCCAGTGGTATCCAACTCTTTGTGACCCCATTTGGAATTTTCTTGGCAGAGATAATGGAGTGGTTTGCCATTTCCTTCTCCAGCTCATTTTACAGATGAGGAAACTGAGACAAACAGGATTGAGTAACTTGCCCAGGGTCACCCAGCTAGTAAGTGTCTGAGGCCAGATTTGAACTTAGAAGATGAATCTTCCTGACTCAGGGCCAACAATATCCACTATGCCACCTAGCTGTCTTTTTCTCATAATTACTACAGGTCAACCAGTTAAAAAAAAAAAAAAAAAACAGACCCAAGTCTTTATCCCAGGCCAATCAAGGCAAGTTGAATAATAGGCTACAAATCTATCAGCAGATAGAATAGGACATGACCATGCTCCCTGACCTCTTCTCTGTTCACAGTAACTCCACCAATTGTCCCCAATGTGGTGTGACTTTGGGGTATAAGCACTAATGTTTTCATCAATTTCATAAATGGATTTGGGGGCTAAGCTTAGAACTGACTCCAAGCTAGGCTGGCCGGGGAGAATTATCTCTTCTCATGGGACTGTTCTGCTGACAAAGCCCCAGGATGGCTTTAAGACAACTGCCTGGGCTCTCCCAACTGATCATTTATGCAGCTTTACCCAAGAGGATCTTAAGTTAGAAAATTCTGCCTCTCCTCCCCACTCCCCATATCCTTGCCAGGAAACCTGAAATTATGACCAGAACAAGAATTCTACTGAAATCTTTTTAAAGCAGCAATCCCAGGTGATACAGTAACCCCCGAGACTGCTGGACCAGACCAGACATAATGATCACCAAGTGCATTCGTTGAGCACAGAATGATGTTAAAAGATGTTAAAATAACAAATACCAAGCCAGCACCTTTGCTCAAGGAATTCGACAAGGCTGACAAACACCATTTTTCAGGACAAAGCCCTTCTGAGGCAAAAAGGAGAAATCTGTTATCATCTCTGCTTTCTGGACCCCAAAACAGAAACAGATGTGGGATGTGGGATGGGAGATGGGAGCTGGGAGCTGGCTTGACTTTCCCAGGGCCATGTCCCTATGGGAGACCTAACAGGAGAGCTTAGATTTTTTTTTATTTCAAGGCTTTCACTTTACACATCTACCTGTCTACAACTGAAGGAGGAAAGAATAAAGCCACTGAGGTCCATAATAATAATACCAACAATAGTGACATTTATATGGCAATTTAAATGTAAATTTTGAAAAACACTATACATATGTTATCGATCCTGACAATACCCATGTAAGACAGGTACTGTTATTTTTCATCTCCATTTTATAAATGAAAAAACTGAGGCAGAGAGAAGTCAGTTGACTTATCCAGGGTCACACAGCTATTAAGACTGTGATACAGGATTTGAAATTGGAATCCTGACTCCAAGTCCAGTGCTCTATCCATGGTGCCACCTAGCTGCCTCTATATTTTTATTTGGGGAAATGAGAAGAGTTTTGGATTTGGAGTCAAAAGACCTGGGTTCAGATCCTGCCCCTATCATTTCCTATGCTGGTGACCTTGCACAAAGCACTTAACTCTGGATTTCACTTTCCTCAGGCGTGAAATAAAGAAGTCTGCCTAGATCGCCTTTTCCTTCCTGCTATGCATAGATGAACTTCCCCTAAACAGGGTCACTCAGAACTCTCTCCCACACACCCCCAGTGCAACCCATGAGGGAAAGGTTACATTTCCACTTCCTTAATTTGTTAATCTTGGTCACAGAGCGCACATTTGCTCAACAACATCTTTCGGTGGGAAAATATTTGGGAGTATTCAATATTCTGGTTTATTTCAACAAGTCCATTCACCTCAGCTTGGGCCTGCTATTTTCTAGGGGGTGGGGGATGGGATGGAGGCTGAGTTGGCCCAGGCTCCCCAAACTTTCCACCGGGTCACAATGAAAACCCTGTCATTTTCTGGAGAAATGAAAGAAAAATTACAGCAAAGTTGTCTATTTCCTTTCTGGTCCCTGAAGACAGGCTGAAGGTCTAGGCCCAACATGCCAAATTAAGCCAGGAGAATTTATCCATCTCTAATAAGGATTAGCAAATATTACAACATCGTACAAGGCTCTGACATAATTTATACTTCAACTTCTAAGACTCTGTTGGAGTGTTCTTCATTCCAGCTCAGATACAGCAGAACATGAAATGGGATAAGCCGAGCTCCTCAGAGAATCATCTCTGCCTGATCTCCAACCTAACCCCAATACACTCCCTTTCCCTTATCACTCAGACAGTAAGCTGAGTCACTCCTTCCTTGGGGATGAATGCCTGCCTCACGGACAAAAGCTACATGAAGTTGGGCAGTGCTGAATCTTCTCTTGAAAATGTGCTCATGAACCATACCAACCTTCTTCCCCTCATGGGCACATGCGCTCATTTAACAGATAGAGAATATGGCACCTAAGAGCCATGTGCCAGAGCCCAGGCCCCCACCCTTGTTTTTCCTTTGGCGCAGGCGCTCTGTCCACCTGCAATCTGGAAAATGTTGGAAATGATGTGAAACCTCATGTTTTCTGTCAAAGAGCTAAACACTCTTAAAGGCTTGTAATATCACATCTTGGGTCCATTCCATTTCATTGTTCGGCAGATCAGTCCCCAGATGGAAAGAGGCAACTGGGACCTTTGCTTGCTATATCTAAGATGGAGATAAATCAAAATTGCTGAAGTACCTTGGGTTTGGCTAAAAGGAAAAATCCTTTGGGCATTTCTTCTTCTCCTCTAAAATAGCAGCTTTGATTTTTTTTTGCTTTCACCAGAGCATCTTGCAGAAGGCTTGCTAGCATTGACATTTCCTGGCAATCCCATAGGTAGCCTAGCCAAAGCGATACAGGGCTTTGTCCCTTAACAAATAATCAGTAGAACAGAAGCCTCTTGAAGGGCAGGGAATCTTAGATGTTTAGCCTACATATATGATATATGTAATACATAAAACATATGTATGTATATACACGTGTGTATGTGTGTGTGTGTGTGTGTGTGTGTGTGTGTATAACACACACATATACATTCCCAGGGCTTAGCACTGTGCCTGGCACTTAATAAAATGCTTAATTAATTGAAGTTCATAACATAGTGGTGTAGACAGAAACAGAAGGAGGTTTCTACTATGCAATGAGATCTGGGGTTTACATGCTCCTTTCCTTGCAATTCTCAGTCTCTAAAAATTTTCAAAGCAGTCGCATTCCTAGGCCCCCAAGACTTTGTTGTTATTGTTGTGGTTCAGTCATTTAAGTCACATCTGAGTCCTTTGTGACCCATTTGGAGTTTTCTTGGCAAAGATACTGGAGTGGTTTGCAGTTCCTTCTCCTGCACATTTTGCAGATGAAGGAGGAACGACAATAACAGATGAGGAAACAGAGACAAACAGGGTTAAATGACTTGCCCAGGGTCACACACCTAGGAAGTGTTTTCCAACACAGAAGCAAGAAGTGGCATAGAGTAAAGATTGCCATCCAAGAGATCCATGAACAACAAAGAATATGGATGCATCTTAAGGAGGGAACAGAAAGTCCTTACCCTAGTCATTAGGGGCACTGGGTTTGTCGATCAGGAGGCTGGTAGGTCTGTTCGCTCTTGTATGCTTCGTACCTAACCTGGACCTCTGCATTTTTAACTGGTGCCAAATAATGTGATGATAAGTGCTTTGTCATACACTTTGAGATCTGCTATGGCTAGCCTTGGGATTCTTGATTTTTTTTCTTTCCAATGATTTTTATTATTCTTGTTTTTTTCCTAGCTATACAAAGTCATCTTTTGAAAGTTTAATTGGGATGGTATTTAATAAGTAAATTAAGGGGAAGGAAAGGGAATAGGCATTTACATAGTGTCTGCTATGGATCAGCCACTGTGCTACACACTTCTAACAAATGTCTCATTCGATCCTCACAACTGGGAGGTAGGTGCTATTAGTATCTTCACATTACAGTTGAGGAAGCTGAGACAGAAGTTGTGACTTGCCTAGGATTGCACAGTTAGTATGTGTCTGAGGCAAGATTTGAACTCAGGTCTTCCTGACTTCTAACTCAGTGTTCTCTCTATTGTGCCACCAGCTCCCTCTAAACCAACTTAAGCAGTATTGTCATTTTTATGATATTGGTTTGGCTTACCCGTGAGCAATTCATATTTTATCCAGTCATTTATGACAATTTGCATAGAGTATTCGCTGTAATGGTTTTGTTTTTTCTTTCTTTTATTTTACTGGGAGTTGGAGATAGAAGAGAGAAAATAAATGCTCATTAAATTTTAAAAATTAATTTTAAAAAGTTTTTAAAATAACCAACTTGGAGAGAATGAGCAAAAAATATTGTCACAGTGTTATAATATTCTGATTTGCCTATATGTTATTACATCATTAGATGCCCAGCACATAAGAGGTAGTTAGCAATATTTGCTGCATTGAATAATTAGTCAATTAGCCACGATTATAATAGAAATTTATGCTGCGCTTTTGGGTTAACAACTGATTTTGCATATACGACCTCATCTGATTCCTACAACTCAGTGACACAGGAAAGGTAAGTGATTTCATGGTGAAGGGAACTCCCAGTATGGAATTACCTCCACCAATACTGTTTAGCAATTCATCTGTGAGTTGCCTTGAGTTACTGAGATGGGCATAAAAGATGCATGCCTATAGGAACTGAACCTATATCTTCTTGACCCCAAGACCAGCTCTTCATTTATTATGCCATGCTGTCCTTTAAGGTACCCCACACTTTGCAGATGAGGAAACTGCATCTCAGAGAGGGAAATGTCATCCAGCAAGGGGCAGGAGTGTAGCCATACAATATGGCTCCACATTTCCAAATCTGGCTCCCTTTCTACGACTCTATGATTCTAGTATCTCACAGATGTTATTTATCCTGTGCCCACCAAAATAACTTGGCATTCTGCTTTGCCCAAAAGACTTTAGTAAATGTTTACTCAATGAATGAGTGAGTGAGTGAGTGATTATCTCCCTTTGTGTGCAGTATGCTAAGGAGGGCATTGGCTTTCATGGATTTCCAAGGTATTTCTTCTAGAGAAGCAGGTGGAATTCTTGGTGTCATGTTTTTAAAGATTTTTGGTCAGCTGTGACGCTACCATAACCCAAAGTTTTCAAGATGCTAGATTTCAAGGAGTCCACAAAAAGCCCAGATCACTGCCCCATCACTGCACAAGAGGATAGGCTTTCATAGAGCTTTTCTGGGGCTCATGTGGACACTCTCCTTCCTATGCCTAGGTCTCAAAAAGGTGGTCACATACACAAGAGGGTCAAAAGTCCCAGGGTTTCTTGTCTTTCTAACAAAAATGTGCATCATGACAATATCTAACATTTATATAGCACTTTAAAGTTGACCACACACTGCAGATCAATCATATTCTTTGGGCCTCACAGCAACCTTGTGAGGCAGGTGTGATTATTATACTCATTTTACAGATAACCCTACTTGTATGAATTAGGGTAAGTCCCTTAACTTCTCTGGTTTTTATTTTCTCTTCTGAGGGTCTTAGATTAAATCTTAGCCTGGGGTCTCTGGATGGGCCTATGAAGTGGAATGGGGAAAATAATTGTAACTTTATTTAAATATAATTGGTTTCCTTCAAAATCCTATGCATTTTATTTTATGTATTTAAAAACATTATTGGGAGGAGGAGTCCATGGGCCTCACCAGGCTGCTAGAGAAGCAGAGAACACAAACAAAGGTTCAGAACTTCTGATCCGGATGGTATCTAAGGATCCTTCTGACCAGAGGCATACTGGTAAATATTTAACAACCAGCTCTCCAAAAACATGACATACTTTAAAGTTTAGTTGGCATTATTAGTTATCTGCCTCACTTTCTGAAGTCTAGAGATCGACAACAAAATCAAACCTGAGTTAAAGCATTTTAGCATTTGGCCAATTTCCACGATAAAAATGCTCACACTGACTATTTAACAAGGATCTCTCCCCAGATGGTTAAAGCTGCCTCCAGCACATCCCTGATTTTAGCTCTAACTCTATGATGCTCTCATCCTTTGAGGCTCATAGTGGGTTGATAACTTGTTCACAATGAAAAAAATTTGTTGTTACTGTTCAGCCATGGCCAACTCTTTGTGACCTCATTTCTGGGCAAAGATTCTGGAGTGGTTTGCCGTTTCCTTCTCCAGCTCATTTTACAGATGAGGAAACTGAGGCAACCAGGGGTAAGGGACTTGTCCAGAGTCACACAGCTAGTAAGTGTCTGAGGATGGATTTGAGCTCATGAAGGTCAGTCTTTCTGATTCCAAGCCCAGTGCTCTATGCACTACGGCGCCACTTAGCTGCTCCTTACTACAGTGTTTGAACTCAGGTCCTCCTTGCCCCAAGTCAGTCCCATACTGTTTCCACTGAACCTCACTCAGCAAATTTGGAAAGAAGAAATGAATGAAGACCAGGAGAACTGGGTCCTGGGGAAGATTTCAAACAATGATTCAGGGGGGCTTCAGTTGTTTGACTCTGCCTCAATAAAATTTTAGCTCCTTGAGAGCAAGGGCTATTTCATCCTTGGTATCAGGAGCATCTAGCCCAATGCCTGGTAGATGAATGGTAGGTACTTAACACAGTCCTGCTGGTTGATGGATTTGAAGTTTCTCAGCTATCTGAGTACTGCTGTAATTAAAACCTTTGAATTGTCTTACCCTTTGGAAAGATTCCTCATTGCCCTTTCCTAACCCCTACTCCATCACCTCTCCCCCCAAACTTATTGCTTTAAAGATAATTTCAACTCCATTTTTTTTATTCTTAGCATAAATCCAGCCCAAGAGATGTCAAGTTCACAAAAGCAGAGAGTTGGAGCTAGAAGGGACCTTCAAAGACAAGTCCAAGTGTATTATTTTGTGGATAAAACTGAGACCCAGAGATGGGATTGACTTGCCTGTCCAAAGTCACATGGGAATTAAGCTGCAAAGTCAGGACCTGAAACTAGGTCTATTGACCCCAAACCTCCAGCTCTTCCCACAGCACCGTCCTGTTTCCTCTATCATCCCAAAGACCTCTGCTGGTGACCTCACCAAGGTAGCATTCCACTCAGCCAGACTTGAGTGGGATGGGAATGTGGTGGCCTACACCTTGTCAATGGAGCAACTGGATGACAGATGTCTCTGCCATTGGCCACACTGACAGCCCTCTACTTCTACACTTTGAACTGACTGAAATGTTGTGGCTTTGCTCAATCTTATTCCAACTTCTCCCCAGATGGTCAACTCTCTCCTGGGGTAGTGAAGGAGAGCTTTGTCTCACCACTGGAGGAAGGGGACACCATTGACAAAGCTGCTGGGGCTGAAGATGGAGGAGTGAACAAAAGAGAGATAAGGATGGGAGGACAGAGAGAGGAAGAGAGGAAGAGGGAGAAGGAAGAAGAGAGGGGAGGTGGGGAGAGGAGAGGAAAGGAAGCATTTCATCTGAAAAAGATATGAGGGTTGTAATGGATTGTAAGCTAAAGATCTGTCATCCACACAGAGGTCAAAATGATATTCCAAACATCTGACCAACTTCTCTGACCAAGTTACATCCATGGGCAAAAGGCATCAGTGGCTCCCTATTGCCTCCAGGCTCAAATGTGACTTAAATCCCAGCCTGGGATTTAAGGCCCTTCACAATTTATCACCCCCAGCCGCCCCCCCCCCGCTCTTCCCCGGACTTATTTCCCAGTCCTCCATCTCACAAATTCTGCATCCCAGCCAAACACACTTCACTGCTCTTCCCTATATGTAACATTTCATCTCTTATCATTGCACCATTGTACAGACTGTATCCCTTGAATTCACTTCTCTCCTCTGTCTCTTGGAGCATTTGACTCTATTCAAGGCCCAACTCAAATACTCCCTCCTACAGGAAGCCCTGCCTCATTCTTTCGGTTGTTAGTTCTGCTTCTTTTACCCCTGGAAAGTTATATGTACTTGGTATACATTTTATATGTCTATATGTTATAGTTCTATCTTGGCCCCCAAGCAGAATGCCAGCTCCTTGAAGAATAGGGCTGTTTTCATTTTTGTTTCCACCATCTTAATAATGTGACTGAAGGCCAATGCTCTATTCCAGATGCCACTTTAGCTCTGATACCTACTGGTTGTGTGACTTGGTACAAGTCACTTCATGTCTCAGCACCCCAGGTGGCTCTCTAAGTACTGAGGAGGCACAAATCTGCATTGGCAGAAGGACCTCCTCACTGAGTACTCCTGCACCCAGGAAATCACAGGCCTGGCAACAAGTCAGTAAGCAAACAAGTAAACACAAAATGAAATAAATAATTAAGCAAATAAATACATAAGTAAATGCACAAATCAAAAAACAATAAATAAAAAAGAAGTCATAAATGAATGAACAATTAAATAACACCCAGTACCTGTCTTGGATTGGATTGGGCATGAGTATAAGGGGATTTTAGGGAACATTAAGAGAGCGTACAAGACTCTAGAGATATTTTCACTATAACCTGTCCTAATGAGATCTAGAATATTGCATTCTGAGTGCCACATTTTAGGAAGGCCAAGGGCAAGTCAAAAAATGGCCAGAGGAAGGAATCAAATGGTGAAGGGACTGACATGGTAGGTGCCATATGAGGACTGGTTGAATAAAATTGTGACCTTTAGCCTGAAGGAGACATGACAGCACGGACAATACAGCTGACCTTAAGTATTCAAAGGACTGTTACAGGAGAAAAAGAATAGAGATTGGCTCTACTTGACCTTAAGACCAAGGAAGAGGCCTGGGAGTTTAAAAAAAGAGAGATAAATTTAGGCCTGAGGTCAGGAGAAATTTCCTAACAATGAGAGCCATACAAGAGTAGGATGGGTAGCACAAGGTGGGGTGATTGATTCCCCTCAAATCAGTTCACTTCTCTTGTTGTTGTTCTCCTCGGAAGAGGACCAGTGACATCAGGGGTAAGTCTTGACATGGAAATGAATTGGATTTCAATGAAAGCAGAATCGCGCCAAGTCATCAGCCTTACTCTCTCTTCCAAAGTCATCAAAGCCCAGTCATCAGACAAAGGTCAAGATGACTGGTGAAGGCCCAGGATACAGTGGATATTCTTGGCATCTTTGATGTGTGACTAAGTCCCAAGCACTATGCAGCACCTGTTTCAGCTGCCTTCATGGCCATTGGAATAAATTGTTCCCATACATGGTGGGGAGGGGTCTCACATGTTTGAGATAGACATCCCCCCAACTCATTGACTGGTCGGTTATCCTCAACCTGGTTTGCAAACCACCAAGAGCTGTATAAATGCCAGTATGTTGTCATACTGTCTGGTCTTATTATTACTATTATTGTCATTATTATGCAATGGAAATCCTGGAGTAAAGGCCATGGAGCCAAGTTGAGTATAAGTAGAGGGAATCTAGCTCAGCTTCCAGTTGGACTAGATGGGTTTATTCCTACTTGGAAATTCTGGGATTCAGAGTTTGGATCTTAGTTTCTAATGCTTCCCTTAGGAGAGAAAACAGTCAAGGTAAATGTAGGGAAGAAAAGAAGACAAATTATTCTTCCATATCACTGCTAAATGTTCTTCCCCCTCATTCCCTGCTCCCTACTCCCAAGTCCCAGTTGAAAAGAAAATATCCCAGTTCTAACATCCATCAACTGACAAGTGTTTACTGATGGTCTACCATGGACCTCCGGAATACTTCTGCCCTTGCCCTGTGGATAGAATTTGTGGAAAGAGAGACAGATTGTACACGTGAAATCTTGATATTTGTTGGACAGCTTTCAAATGACCAACTTGTATAGAACACTTTAAAAAAAAGAAGAAAAGGAAAAGAAAACAAGTTGCTGTATCTCCTGTGTGGAATAATATCCTTCCCAGCAGGGGAAGATGACAAATTCAACGAGCAATAAATACTAATGATGAAATTAGCTCCTTGGATGTTAGTTGCTTTAGGAATGAAGTATTCCCTGCTGGGTAGTACATGTTGGCTAAAAATGTGATAGATTTTGGAACTTTTAATGATCCCTAAAAAATGGAAGAAAAGGGGAAATAATAGGTGGGGAGAATTAAATAGGAATACCACTTCCATACCTCACATTATGTAATAAAACAATAACCATCAAAATTATTCAGTACTGACTGAAAAATAGCAAAGTGAACCAGTAGATGAGAATAAATAAACATAAAATCAGAAATAACTTAGCTCAATAAACTGGAGCCCACTAAACCACAAAACAAACTCATTGGGAAAGAAGTTTCTATTTGCCAAGGACTGCTGGGAAAACTGTCAGAAATTAGAGTTAGCCTAACATCTTATACCACATCACACACTAAGCTCAAAACAGATAAGTGATCTGAATATTAAAAATCATACCATAACAAAATTTAAAAAAAAGATTAGGTTAACTTTTGTAAGTGTTGCTAAGAAGAGAATTATTAACCAAACCAAGGACAGTGGAAATCACAAGATAAAATGAATTATTTCAACTATGAGAAATTAAAAAAACTTTACATGAACAAAATCATCACATCAAAACAATAAAAACCTACTAAGAGAAAAAAAATCCAAAACTGTGTGCCAAATATCTCTGCTAAGAATCTGATAACCAAAATATTTAGGGAATTAGCACAAATATATGTCAAAAGCCATTGCCCAGTGGATAAATAGTAAAACATAAACCAGTAGTTCATAAGAGGGGAATTGGAAAACATTAACAATCATATAAAAGATTTTTTGAAATCACTTATAATAGGAGAAATACAAATCAAAATAACCCTGAGATTTAATTTCATACCAACCAAATTGGTATGGGTGTTACTAAAAGGCAAGGACACTAATAAATGTACACAGCAGATGAAACTTGGAATAGATCCTACCATTCTGGAAATCAATAAGGAATTCTGCTAAAAAAAGGAATTAAATTGTCTATAATCTTTGGCCCAGAGATCCCATAGATTGTCATATTCTAAGATGATCAAAAACAGAAAGAAAAGTTTTTATATACTCCAACATATTCATATCAGCATGTTTGTGTGTGTGTGTGTGTGTGTGTGTGTGTGTGTGTGTGTGTTAGCAAGGAAAACTAGAAATAAAGTAAAAGCCTATCAATTGGGGAATGACTAAACAAATTGCAGTGAATAATATAATGGAATGTTATCTGTGCCATAAGAAATGATAACCACGAAGAATAGAGAAAGTGTGAGATGACTTATATGAACTGATGCAGAGTGAGATAAGCAGAACCAGGAAAATAAATATAAACAATGACTGTTGTTGGCGGTGGTATTGTTCAGTTATTTCAGTCATGTCTGACTCTTCATCACCCCATTTGGGGCTTTCTTGGCAGAGATACTGGAGTGATTTGCTATCTCCTTCTCCAGCTCATTTTACAGATGAGGAAACTGAGGCAAATAGGGTTTAGTGACTTGCCCAGGATAACACAGCAATTATCTAAGGCCAGTTTTGAACTCAGAAAGAGAAGTCTTCCTGACTACAGACCTGGCACTCTATCCACTGTGCCACCTAGCTGCCCCTAAGCAATGACTACAATAATGTAAATGAACAGACAAAAAGAATAAAGCTGTATATTGTATATTTATGACCAAGTTTAGACCTAGAGAGAAGAGGAGAAAGCACTTTTCTTCTTTCTTTGCAAGGGTGAAGGCTGTGGGGACAGAAAATGGCATATATAGTCAGACTTGGTTAATGTATTGGCTAGTTTTGTTGAAAAGTTTTTTTTTTCTCTTTGTTTTTATTCTTTGTTATGACAGAGAATTCTCTTTGGAAAATGATGTATCAGGAAATGAAGATAATATTGTATAGGAAGGGCAGGGAGGGGAGGAGATGGGAAAGGAGGGGAGGGGAGGGGAGGGGAGGGGAGGGAAGGGGGAAAGATGGATGTATTAAGCTAGAATATACATTCTCCTCTGTTTGGCACTTTAAATCCTCACAATCTGATTTCAGCTGTCTTTCCAGGCTGATTACACACTACTCTCCCTTTGGGGCCATTATATTCCAGTCAATGTGGACTCCTTGCAGGTCCTTCTCTACAATGTTCCATTTCCTACTTTTGCCTAGGTTGTCCATTCCCCAAGGTTGAAATGGACTCTCTCCTCCCCTCTTCCTCAAAGAATTTTTCATTTCATTCAGGGCTTAGTTGAGGTGCTAGCTCTTCCCTGGCTGTGCTTTAGGGACAATGCACATCTCTGTTTGGTCCTACTAGTTCATCATGCTGTCATTCATGATGTTTCCCATGCACAATTCCTCTGCTAATATGATATAACTCACTTCTATCTATTGGGCTTCTTTCCACGATTCAAAAAGCATCTGAGTACATGCCATTCCATGATTTGAGATTACATAGAACATTAGGGCACTGTTTAACCTGGCATCAGGTTAGAGTTAATGTTAGGTCTTGCCACCAAAGTCCTTGGAATTATCAAATAGTTCAATATTAGAAATTGATGTGATTTTATCATTGAAAATGATATTAAAGCAGAGGCACTGACTTCTGATTTCATCTGTACCCAAAGGATTGTGGGACTTCCCCATCTTACTTGTAAGCTAAAATCTCTCCAATTGTGTTGTCTACACCATTAGAACATGAAATCCTTGAGAGTGGAGACTGTTTGACTTTGTATATCCAGAGCTTAGCATAGAGTAAACATTTAATAAGTGATTTATTCAGTCATTTATCTTCCATATAACAGCCTTTCCACTTCTTGAAGACAGCTGCATTGTCAACGAATAAAATAGCAATCAACAAGCATTTGTTAAGTGCCTACTATGTGTCAGACTCTGTACTAGGTGCTGGTGACACAATTCCAAAGAAAACACTCTCTACTCACAAGATGCTAACATGAGCTTTTTGAATCTTCTCTTTCCTATGCTAACTACCACTAGTTCTTTCTCATAATCTTCACACACAGAGGAGTCAAAGTTATTCATGTCCTGTTGTCTTCTGAACTTTCTGCAGAATAAAATGCCCCAGCTGTGGTAGGACAGGATAGAGTTTAGGGGAACTATGACCTCCTCATTTGGGGAGCTGTATCTCTATAAGCTACCTAGACTTAGGCATGGCAAGCCTCCCTCATTTGAACAAGAGAAGACTGCCTGCTAGTTTGCACCCTAGCCCCTCAGTCTAGCTTGCATAGATTGAAGGATGATCCAGGAGCCTACCTCACTCTCAGGCTGATTCACTGACCACATGGGTCTCCATAAAGGTCCTAGACATTTATTCTTTTAGTTCCAAAGATGAATCCAGACATCTTCCCAGGCAGTAATGAACAGGTTAAAGTAGAAAGGATTTCAAACATGTCTAATCCAATAAGAGCTCTGGTAAAACATGCGTTATCACTTAAAGAATAAATGTTTAAAAATAGAGCACAGATGTGAAATTTAAATTTTAAAAAAGGGAGAGAGCACTCTTCTTGGCATTTCCATGTGAAGCTTTGGTTTGATCACCTTCAGCTCAGCTGGCCATTCTGATTGGCCCTGCCAATGGCCTGAAGTCAGGTTGGCAAATGTTTTTAGACTAACAATTGAGACTCATTTATTTGTTTCTCTAAAGTAGCCTAATTCAATAGGAAAGACTTTCTGCATGTATATTAAAACCAGCAAGCAAAGAGATTCTTCTCATTTTGTTAGACTTATCACTTCTTGGGAAGAAAAACTGTGGAAAGCACCTCCTTTGGCAGCAAGAAGTTTGATGGGGAGTTTTGCCTTCTCCATGATGCCCTCTCTGGTTATACCAACCTACACTTATTCTTCCCTTCTCAACCCCTACCAGAGCTCTAACAAGCATGGGTCAATGGGAGCTCTTTCTAGTGTATGGTACATCCAGAAGCTGACATGTAAAATATTTTACATCAGAGAAAATCAGGGTAGATAAGATACACGATTGAACTGACATCTCGTCAGCCTGGGTCTAGAACCCAGGATCATACTCTTTCCAGTGGGTCAGGTCTTTTCCCTTTCCAACATGGATTTTTCCATGTTCCTACTCTTCATCCTGATTAATGCCAACTCTACCCTTTACCTTTCTGGTCATAAATAGATGAGTGAGGAAAGCCGGATGTCACTTAGATATGCCACCATATGCAACCAGGACACTGGTTGGGTGTTAGTGAGTTAAACTGTCATCCCTTCTTGGTCTCAAGGTGATAAGCTGAGTACTTGCCATTGGTGATGGTGATTTATTAGGAGTATTTCCTTAGTTCTGGCTCTTTGTTTTACAGATGAGGAACCTGAGACCCAACAAAGTGGGCCAAAGCCACAAAGGTTATAAATATGGTTACACAGTTTAGTGAATTGGAAGCTTCCCTTTGGGTCAGGAAAGCCTGAGATCAAGCCCTGCCTCTGACCCATACTGGATGTCTAACCATGGACCATTCACTCAAGGTTAAGACTCTAACTCTTCTAAATCACACAGTGGTTGGCATTTGCCTTGGAAAAGGAAGTTCCCAGGGCAGAGCCAAGATGGTGGAGGGAAAGCAGTGACTTGCTTGAGCTCTCCCCCCGAATCCCTCCAAATACCTATAAAAAATGGCTCCAAACAAATTCTAAAGCAGCAGAACCCACAAAAAGACAAAGTGAAACAAATTTCCAGCCAAAGAAAGCCTGGATGGTTGATTGGAAAGGTATATTGTGCTGGGCAGGAAGAAGGGCGCAGTTTGGCGTGGGCACACAGGCTGCAGCGACACTGGAGCAGGCCTCAGAGGACTGAATCATGGGCAGCTGTGGCAGTTTCCAGACTTCTCAACCCACAAACGCCAAAGACAACTTGGAAGGTCAGTGGGAAAAGTCTGTGAAAGCGGTGAGAGAAGGAACTAGGTTTCAGCCTCCCCCGGGGCCATGGCTGTTTCCTGAGCTTCTGGCCCACAGACTGAGGGGGAATCAAGTGGCTGATCAGAGGGGGACTGCAAGGATCTCTTTGCCAGTGCTGAGGCAGGAATGTCTTGCTTTACTGGCACTTGGATCTGGGTCACAGGTCTGAGGGGCGGTCCTGGGGTGAGGAGGAATGCTGGTGTGGTGAAGCTTGTTGTGGTGGTGGAGAGAAAACACCTCGCCCCTTATCATAGCACCTTGGAAGAACTGAAAATGTTCAGGTCCCTAGAAGTATCTCTGAAAACAGTTGTACAAACACCCAAAGCTTGGGACAGTACATTCTCCACATTGGAAACAGACTTTTACCTTAATAAAGAGTATAAAACTCAAGTAATTGGCCAGAATCATGAGTAAGCAGTGCAAAAAGAGTCAGACTATATTATCTTACTTTGGTGACAAAGAAGATCAAAACATACAACCAGAAAAAGACAATGAAGCCAAAGCTCCTACATTCAAAGCCTCCAAGAAGAATATGAATCAGTCCCAGGCCTTGGAAGAGCTCAGAAGGGATTTTGAGAAGCAAGTAACAGAAGTAGAGGAAAAAGTGAGAGTTTTGCAAGAAAATCATGAAAAACAAGTCAACAGCTTGCTAAAGGAGACCCAAAAAAATACTGAAGAAAATAACAACTTAAAAAATAGCCTAACCCAAATGGCAAAAGAGGTCCAAAAAGCCAATGAGGAGAATGCCCTAAAAAGCAAAATTGGCCAAATGGAAAAGGAAGTCCAAAATATAACTGAAGAAAATACTTCCTTAAAATTAGAATAGAGCAATTGGAAGCTAGTGACTTTATAAGAAATCAAGACACTGTAAAACAAATCCGAAAGAACAAAAAATTAGAAAACAATGTGAAATATCTCATTGGAAAAACAACTGACCTGGGAAATAGATACAGGAGAGAGAATTTAAAAATTATTGGACTATCTGAAAGCCATGATCAAAAAAAGAGCCTAGACTCATCTTTCAAGAAATTATCAAGGAAAACTGCCCTGATATTTTAGAACCAGAGGGCAAAATAGAAATTGAAAGAATCTACCGATCACTTCCTGAAAGAGATCCCCAAAGGAAAACTCCTAGGAATATTGTAGCCAAATTCCAGAGTTCCCAGGTCAAGGAGAAAATATTACAAGCAGCCAGAAAGAAACAATTCAAGTATTGTGGAAACACAATCAGAATAACACAAGATTTAGCAACTTCTACATTAAGGGACTGCAGGGCATGGAATACAATATTCTGGAGGGCAAAGGAGATAGGATTACAACCAAGAATCACCTACCCAGCAAAACTGAGTGTAATCCTGCAGGGGAAAAAAAAAATGGTCATTCAGTGAAATAGAGGACTTTCAGGCATTCTTGATGAAAAGACCAGAGCTGAATAGAAAATCTGATTTTCAAATACAAGACTCAAGTGGAACATGAAGAAGTAAACAGGAAAGAGAAAATCATGAGAGACTTATTAAGGTTGAACTGTTTACATTCCTGCATGGAAAGATGATATTTGTAACTCATGGGACCTTTGTCAGTATTGGGGTAGTTGGAGGAGAAAAAATTATATGTATGTGTATATAGATATAGATAGATAGAGGGCACAAGGTAAGTTGAAGATGAAGGGGTGATATCTGGAGAATAAAATTAAGGGGTGAGAGAGGATTATACTAGGGGAAGGAGTAAGGGAGAGGTAGAACAGGGTAAATTATCTCACACAAAAAAAGAAAAGGCTCTTTCAGTGGAGGGGAAATGGGGGAAGGTGAGAGGGAATGAGTGAATCTTATTCTCATAGAATTTGACTTAAGGAAGGAATAACATACACACTCAATTGGGTGTGGAAATCTGTCTTACCCTACAGGAAAATAGGTGGGGGGGAAGGGACAAGAGAGTAAGGGAATGATAGGTAGGAGGGCAGATTGGGAAAGGGGGTAATCAGAAACAAGTACTTCTGAGGAGGGTCAGAGTCAAAAGAAAGAATAGAATAAATGGGGGGGTGGGATAGGATTAAGGGAAATAGAGTTAGTTTTTCACAGCATGTCTACTATGGAAGTGTTTTGCATAACTGCACATGTATAGCCTATATTGAGCTGCTTGCCTTTTCAATGAGGGTGGGTGGGGAGGGAGGAAGGGAGAAAATTTGGAACTCAAAGTTTTAAAAACACATGTTTAAAAAAAATGTTTTCACATGCAAGTGGGAAATAAGAAATACAGGAAATGGGGTACAGAAATCCATCCTGCCCTACAGGAAAATTGAAGGGGAAGGGGATAAGAGAAGGGGGGCAGAGATAGAAGGGAAGGCAGACTAGGGGAAGGAGTATTCAGAATGCATGCCATCTTGGGGTGGGGGGAGGGGTGAAATGGGGTGAAAATCTTGTGGAAGTGAATGTTGAAAACAAAAAAAATAAATAAAAATTACCATAAAAAAAGAAAAAAAAGAAAAAAAAGAAAAGGAAGTTCCCTATATTGATGAAATCCCAGGTCTGGGTTGATGTAAAGTGAGGCAGCTAGGAGGTACAGTGGATAGAGGGCTGGAAATGGGGTCAGGAAGAGCTGAGTTCAAATTCCTCCGCAAACACTTACTAGACTCGAGACCCTAGGTATTTAAGCTCTGTCCCTCAGTTTTCTCATCAGTGAAATGAAGGGTGCTCTTAGTGCTCTAAGGTCCCTTCTAGCTCCAAACCTATGACCATATGTGTGTATGTATCCATACTTATATCTATATAGTGTTGTACATAGTTGTTAAGTTTTAATTTACAGAAAAGAGGGTCTTTTTTTTTGGTAGAAGCATGATTTTAAAAGTCTGCTGTACTGCAAAGGACATTGGATTAGGAGTTAAAGAACCTGGGTTCAAGTCTCATCTGTGCCCTCTGCACCTGTCCAGGTTTCTGTCTTTTCCTCTGCAGCATGAGGAGCCTGGAGCAGCTAACTTCCAAGACCACTCTGTATCTATTATCCTAAACACTAAGAGTGCTCCTCTACAGCAGGGTCTCCAAATACCAATTCCGTGCTCTCTCCAGCTTGCCACACTTCTACTTAGATGGTCTGTCCTAGTCTTAGGATGCCCTTGACTGAACCATGAGATAATGAAGGGGATTTCTTAGAGATGTGGTTCTGTTTATACTTTCAATGGGGCATCTCTGTCCTTGGCCCATTGTCAAAGGACCCTGAACATCTCATTCTAACACAGGAGTTCCTGAGGAGATTATCTGGTGAAACAAGCAACCCTACAAAAAAGTGAAAGTTAATACCCCAGATAGTGCTTTTGGACCCCTCTAAATTTTGGCAACCTAGGGAAAAGCTCTCACTACCCCACCCTTGTAAGAGCTCTAGTCAGGGCTCAGAGAAAGGATGGGACTGGATCCCAACCATGTGACTGGAGCAGCCCATCCCAAAGTGAATCTGTAATAGTATTCATTTGCATTTGGGCAACTCAATCAGAGGGTGAGTCTGCATTGAATTAGGATTCTGTGATCAGAGCAAGCTTTTGTGGACTTCAGCCAAGCACAATCCACATCTATGGGGGCCCCAGGGTCAGTGACTCCCCCAGGTCCTGCCCACCACAACCAGACCAAGGTCTTGGCACCCACTTCCCTCACATGAGTTTCTCTAGGAAAAGAAAGGCCTAAACCACAGTTTGACAACTTGGATATCCCTTCTTCCCTTCAAACCTCAGTTTATATATTCCTTCCTATATGAGGTCTTTCTTGACACCCTCCCTCCAATTACCCCAGCTGATGCAATTCTACCTTTACCCTAGAAATTACTTTTGAATATTTTATATTTATGTATCTATACTCATCCATGACACCCCCAACCCCTGCAGAATGTATGCTCCTTGAGGGCAGAGAATGTTTTCTTTTTTTTTTTTTAAACTCTGTGTCTATTGCCTGGAACATAGTAGGTACTTAATAAATGGTTGTAGTTGAATCTATGCCCAAAAATACCTGCCTCATATGAAGATTTCTACCTCTCCTGGACACATTCCAAGACAGTCAAGCCCCCTAAGGTCCTTTTCAGCTCCAGATATATGGTTCTCTGAATCTCTGAACTGGTGTGTGTGTGTATGGTTGGGGGTGGCAGGGCAGACTTCTGCTCTGTCCCACAGTCATTCATAGCTTCCCCAACTCTGTGCCTGAAGAACTGTGACCTCTCATTTCATACCCGGTGCTGTCCCTCCCCATCAAACGAGTTATTCCGCTCTGCTGTTGGCATCAACCCAGGAACATTCACCCAGATGTTTGGCTCTGCTCTTCCAACAGGCTCCAGGGGAGAAGCAGTGGGAGGGGAAGGCTCAAGTTTCCCATTGTCCAAGATGGAATGGCAGACAGTGGCTCAGGCATCTCTCTGCTCCTGCGTGATCAATATGGTCTCTGAAACTTTTTTGATAATGGTGCCCAAGATCCCCCAACAGAATCCAGAGAAAGGAGAAAGGCTGGAAAGAACACTCAGAAAAACACACATCTCCTCTCAGAAGTCTTCTAAATGATTCTAAGGAAGAGGCTGGTTCCAATTTTCACCAAACAATAATGTCTGGCCCTCATTTTTTAAAAGGCATTTCCACAAAGGATGTACACAGCGGCTTCTTCAGAACACAGAGGGACATTTGGGAATAGAGCTTATGGGGTCAGATTGAGTTTTAGGTCTTCTTCAAAAATGCGTAACAGAAGACAAATCCAACAGTTTCAAAATTAATTATTTTGATGTCAATTCTTTCTTCTAAGACATGATTGGATGCAAGAAACAGAAGAGGGAAAAATGATTATCTTTTATTTCCTTCTCTTAAAAAAAAAAGAAATTGTCTCCCTATAGGAGGTCTGCTGTTGAATTAGTACTTATTCTTGAACTAGGCATGGTGACACATGCCTCCATTACCTGCTACCTGTGAGGCTCAGGTTGGTAGACTGCTTGAGCTTGAGAGTTGTAGGCTGCGTTAGGGCTAAAGCTGATTAGGTGGCCACACGAAGGCTCAAACCAGTATGCTGAGTCCTAGGAGCATGGGGCCACCAGTCTACCTAAGGAGAGGTGAACTGGCTTAGGCCAGAAAAGGAGCATGTTAATGCTCCTGGGCCATTCAGCAGTAGGAATGAGGGGCCAGCCCCTCAGTCTCAGGTGAGACAGTGCAGGGAGGGAGAGAGAGGGAGGGGAGGGACAGAAAGGGAGGGGGGAGGGGGGGAAGAGAAGGGCAGGGTAGGGCAGGGCACAGAAGGGAAGGGCAGGGCATGGAAGAGAAGGGAAGGGAAGGGGAAAAGGAAGGGAAGGGGAGGGGAGGGGGGAGGGGAGGGAAGGAGAGGAGAGGGAAGGGAAAGGGAAAGGAGAGAAATGGTGAAGAGAGGAGAGGGTAATAGAGGAGAGGAGAGAAGAGAGAGAGAGAGGGAAGAAGGAAGGAAGGAAGGAAGGAAGGAAGGAAGGAAGGAAGGAAGG
>NW_020954595.1:2666521-2745508 GCF_900497805.2 Vombatus ursinus | reverse complement strand
GGAAGGAAGGAAGGAAGGAAGGAAGGAAGGAGAAGGAAGGAAGGGAGGGAGGGAGGGAGGAAGGGAGGAAGGGAGGAAAGAAGTTCTTTATCAACTTTCTGTCCCCTGCCCTCACTCCCTAAACCCTCACAAGTCTGGAAAGCAATTTTTTTCCTCCTCCTATAAAACAGGCTAGAGTGAAAAGAGATAGAGGTATGTTTCAGAAGAGGCATAGGTAGAAAGAATTCTTAGATCAGGCTCAGCTAAAATATCACTTCTGAGGTCTTTTTTTTTTCCTGATTCTCCCAGTTAACACGGTTCTCTAGTCAAATAAAGTAATTTTATATTTATTTTTGTGTATCTCCTGCATTTACTAACGTGTGTACATGCTAGTTGTCTCTTATAAAATGTAATCACCTTGAGGGCAGGAACAATTTCCTTTTTGTCTTAATATCCTTATCTACTGCATATAGTAGGTATTTAATAATACTTGTTGATTCCAAGGAGAGTAGAAGGAAGACACTGAGAGTTAATACAAAATTATTATGACTCCATAATAGTTTTCAAAGCAACAGAATTGGTGTAGGAAACTGAATTATCCTTGCCACCATGCCTTTCATTCCTATCTCTGTCTAGAGCCAATTTCTCCATCAGTCACAGAATTGCAGAGTCAAGATTCTGTTGTGGTTCAGCTCAGCTGAGATTGGTAAGCACACTGCCTATCGCCTTTGGGGCCATCTTTCCTGGACCCTGAACAGAGGTTCAGATTTTTCCAAGTAAATTGATGTCTGAGACACCTGGACCTTCCCAGAGATGGCACGGAGAGATTCCCCTAGCAAAAAGCATCCCGACCCGGCCTTGGAATTCAACAGCATCATGTTCAGAGATGAGTATAACAAAAACAAAGAGGGAAAGGAAGATCAGATACAAGAAAAACAAAAAAGGTCAAGAGATTTTTGTGGGAAAATGAGAAGACAAAAGCAGGAAAGGGCAAACATGGGAATCTGGGAAACTGCAAAGTTCTCTTACCAAAGCCAAACTTCTCCAGAAAGCAAATGCCCATCTTTTTCACACCTTCCATCTTGTGGTGGTGCTGCATGGTCATAAGCCATGGAATGTCACAGTCCACAGAGAACTGTAGGCGAGAATCACACAAAGGGCCGTGGAGAGGTATATAGCAGATGCAAAGACGTTCCAAAAGGACAACAAAGGAAGTGCCCAGGAGTTGTTGGGTAAAGGATGTCATCAGAGACATGAAGAACTGAAGAAGATGATGGGTCAATCACGAACCAAAAGCAAGGAATAACCATTGGACAACCCATGTGCTCCATTGGTATCCTCACAATATTAAGACAAGTTAAGGACGGTCCCCAGTGAGGTGAATGGACTGCTAGTGCTTATGAGACAATGAGGATGACTTGGAATGAGCAGGAATAGATGGGAGTGCGATCTGTAGTAATGGCGGCATGACATTAACAAGGTCAAAGTTCAATTAAAGCATCAGAGGATATGAATATGGAATAATAATTTTGTATTGTTTGTAATCAGTGTCTTCCTTCCTTTTATTCTCCTTGAAATTTAACAATGCAGTAAGCAGTTATTAAATGCCTATTGTGTGCTAGCAGATGGGGCTATTAAGACAAAGATGAAATCGTTTCTGTCCTCCAGGTGCTTACATTTTATAAGAGAAATAGCATATTTGCCCATTAGTAAATGCAAGAGACATTAAAAAATATAAAACCCCATTGAGAAGAGAGTGCTTCACTAGCTCCAAACCTTGCTGTTTCCACTCTGACTTTCCCTCCTACCTCTTCCCCACCAGTAACTCCATTCTAAGGACCATCCTGGGCTCTAATAAGAGTTTTCACCTTATATTGATGGGAACCAAGTCATCACTCAACAGCTGGTACAGTGGACAGAGCACTGGGCCTGGAGTCAGGAAGAGTCCTGAGCTCATATCTAGCCTCAGACACTTACTAGCTGTGTGACCTTGGGCAAGTCACTTAACTTCTATTTGCCTCAGTTTCTTCACCTGCAAAATGGGGTTAATAACAGCACCTACCTCCTAGGGTTGTTGTGAGGATCAAGTGAGATAATATTTGTAAAGCACTGAGGGTAGTGCCTTGTACATAGTAGGCGCTATAAACATGCTTACTCCCTTCTCTCTCCACTCCCTCTAGCTGCATTATGTGGTATCTTCTCCCATTAAAATGTAAGCTCCTTGGGGGTAGAAGACTATCTTGTTTGCTTGTCTTTGGCTCCCTAGTACCTAACACGGTGTCTGGCTCATTGTAAATTCTTCATGAATACTCGCTCCATCTTAGTACCTATATATTTATGTATATCTCTATTTATCTACTTACACACATACATATATACATATATGCATCATATATGTATGCATGCATGCTTATGTGTATCGATGAATCCATCTCTTACATATCTACCTATGTATGTATATGTGTATACATATATGCATGTGTAACTATCTAGGTATATATCTATGTATATGTATATGTGTATGCATGTATGTAAGTCTGCATGCATGCATGCGTCTATCTACCCATGGATGAGCAAACAACAGACTGCTCCTTATGGTCAGGTTGGAGACTGATTGGCTCAAGTGATGAGCAAACACCTCTTGGGACCAAGCGAGTCTTGAAATACTTTGCTAAATGGTTAAATTTTCTTAAGAACATCCCATTTCTGGACCTGTAGATGTTAGATGTTAGGGGAGAACAATTCCTAACAATTAGAACTTTCCAAGGGGAATAGATTTTGTTTGTTCTCATCAATGGATGTCTTGCAGGAAAGGCTGTCTGATCACTTGTTGGAGATATTGCAGAGGGGATTTTTTTCAGATGTGGGTTCACTGGGTACCTTATTACATCCCTTCTAAATCTGAGAGTCTGTCATTTTTATGATTCTGTCTTATTTCATAAATTTGATACTGAAGACTCTTGTCAAAGTTGGAGGGTAGTATATTCTATGGGAATTTGAAAGGGACACCATGGTGAAACCAGGGCATACAGCTGAGACTTAACTTCAGAAAACTATGGGGCACACTAATACTACTTTATTGAGTGTTTCATCTGGCCACCTTAGGAAGTCAGCATGGCATAATAGCACGAGAGCTGACCTCAAAGCCAGGATGAGCTGAGTTCAAATGTTGCAGAGTAAGTGCTGACCTGCATTGCTAAAGGGAGTTTTCTCACCTGGGAGTTCCCTAAACCAGGGAAATTACAGCTCCAGTACCCATCTACTCTTCATTAGTGATTAATGATGGACCCAGGCAATAGTAACCCCAGCAAAATCCTTGACAATCTTTCATAAAACCTGGTTAAAATAGCAGACACCAAAATACTTCTCAAATATAATTGCTGAACAATTGTTGGTGATTTTCAAAAGAATGTGGAGAATGAGACAGACACCTCAGGAATGGAGACAAGCAAATATCCTGATTGTCTGGCAAAGGAGGAAGAGAGTAGAGCCACCAAATACTGCCCAGTGAGCTTAGGAAGGGTAACCAGGACATTGTGGGAGCCTGAGCTCATGTCACATGATGACTAGTGAAAGGAATTGGGGATATTTGATCAGGAGAAGAATAAACTTGTGGTAAAAACTAATGCTGCCTCTCTTTAACATCTGAGGGGCCACTGTGCAACAGAAGGATTGGAGTTTTTGTGTTCATTTGTCCCCAAAGGGTATAACTTGGAGCAATGAGCAATTGTTACAGAGAAGATCTAGGATAAAAGGGATGTTATCAGAGAAGTCCAAGAAGACTTGTATGAACTGCTGCAGGGGAAAATGAACAGAACCAGAATAATTTATTCTATCACAACATTGTAATAATGAACAGTTTTGAAAGACTTCAGAACTCTGTTCAATGTATTTGCATCTATGATTCCAAAGGACCAGTGAGGAAGCCTGTTCCTCACCTCCTAATCCAGAGTATGTACAAACACATACATGTATACATACACACACATACATATATATATATACATACACACATGCATACACATATACACATGTGTGTGTGTGTGGCAAATTTGGGAATTTGTTTTCCTTGATTTTGAATATTTGTTCCAAGGATTTCTTTTTCTTTACAATTAGGAAGTGAGGATGTTGGAGGCAGAGAAAATGAATGCTTGTTAATTGAAAAAAAGAAAAAGAAAAGAAAAGTTAAAAAGAAAAGAAAAACATCATAGCAATTAAACTATTCGCAAGTGGAATTAAGGAAGTAGTTGGGTGCCCTTTACTAAAGGTCTTTAGAAGCAGATTGGGTAAAACTCTGTGATATTATACGGTGGAACCTTGGGTAGGCCTCAGTTGGACTATGAGAGGTCCCTTTCAGCTGTGACCTTTAGTAATCCAGCGACTTCAAAACAGCCTCCAAGTATTTCACTTATTGCGTATTAGTCAAGGGACCTGGAAACTGGCACGTGGAGCATGTCTGCTGCTCCATTGTCTGCCCAGAGACCATGTGGCTTGCTGAGTTTATCATTGGACAAGAGAGCAGGAAAAACAGGGCTCTGTGATCTGCCTTATTGAGCCTGATGAGAAGAAAGCACCTTTGAAGACTGTTAGGAGGAATTAGGAATAAGAATTCATGTGAAGATCTTTTTGCTAACATAGCAAGGATGAGGAGGATGGTGATTCTGGAATTTCTCTGGCATTTTCATGATCTGAAAGCACTTTTCATATATTATCTCACTAGACCCTCACAACAACCCTTAGAGGGTTAGTGCTATTGTTACTACTATTTTATAAATGAGGAAATTGAGCTTGGGGGAAACTGAGGGAGGCAGGGGGGAGGAAAGAACTTATTAAATGTCTAGTATGTGCCAGACATCGTAAAAAGCACTTTTATGAATATTATCCCATTTGATTTTCACAATAATCCTTTGAAATAAGAGCTATTATATTCCCACTTTTTAGTTGAGGAAACTGAGGAACACAATGATTAAGTAATTTGCTCAGGGTCACACAGTTACAAAATGTCCAAGCCAGGAGTTTAATGCAGGTCTTTCTGACTCCCAGCTGAACACTCTATCAATTGTTACCCTTCCAAATAACTCCAAACATACCTAGAATGTCTTGGCAGAAAATGAAATGTAAGCTTCTTGATTAAGCTTTTAACGTCCTATACACCCTGTTCCCAAACTATTTGTCCATTCTCAACACACATTACTGCCCTTCTCAGTTTACAGCCAGACCTAAGTGGACTTCTCTCTGTCCCTCACCTCCAACTCTGTAGCTCCCATCTCCATATCTTTATGCTGGTTAGCCCCTAGACTTAGAATGCACTCATTCCTCATCTCTGCATCACAGAAACATTCTTCTCCATCAAAACACAGTCAGAGAACAATCTTTGACATTGAGCTTCCCTGATTGCCCCAGCTGCCCCTTCCCAATGACATTATACTTATTATCACTCCAAATATATATATATATATATATATATATACACACACACACACACACACACACACACACACATACATACATACATACTATGTGTGTGTGGACTTGTCTCCTCAATCAGAATATAAGCTCCTTATGAAGAAGGATGATTTCATTCTTTGTAGTTTTACCCACAGTGCCTAGCACACAGTTGGATCAAATAATAAAAGTGATGATGATGATGATAATAATAACAATAATAATGATTAATAATAATAATAACAACTAGCATGTATATAGTATTTAAAGCTAAATTTAAAACTTTAAAGTTTACAAACTGGTATACAAACATTGTCTCATTTTATTGTCACAATAATTCTGGGAGGTAGGTGCTATTTTTATCCCCATTTTACAGATGAGGAAACTGAGGTTAAGTGACTTACCCAGAGTCACACAGCAAGTAAGGATGGAAGGCAGGATTCACACTCAGGTCTTCCTTTATATCCATTGCTAAAATATGTAAAGTATTTTGTAGACTTTAAAATATCATACCAATACCAGCTGTTATTATTATCACTAGCACTAGCTTGATTTCTTGCTCAAATAATAGTTTTCCATTGCTCCTAGTCGCATCCCCTTGTTAATTTATCTGGGCAAGACTATCCATACATGGCTTATTTCTGACTCAAGCAGTTAATCAAAGACATGGGCCCCTCTGTCGAGGATGCCACACTGCCTCAGTGGGGATGGTCTTCCTAGGGCTAACACTTTGCTCTCTCCCAAATCAAATGACTAAGGGCTCCTTGAGGCTGCCTGCCTCTGCTCCTTCTCCTGTTTCTACGGCTCCCCACAATCTGCTCACACGTGGCATTTCTCTACCCAGACTGACCATTTTTCAAACACATTCCAAGTCCCATAAAATCAAGCCTGTTGCAAATAAGGAACACTTTGTACATTCCCCTAGGAGCGAGTTGAAGGGCTCTGCTCAATCATTCCAGGAATCCGGAACACATTTCTGAGATGGAAAAAAAGAAGACTTGAAAAACACACTGTTTCACCCTCCTATTGTTTGTTTGTGGCTTGTTTTTCTGTTTCCTTTTATTTTCTTTTTAAATCACCTTATGGTTCCAAGACTAAGGGAGAGATAAGATGGGAAGTGAGAGGATTATTCAAGAACCTTGAAAGAAAAAAAAGTCACTATTGCCTGGTCAACAACTGACCACAATGCTTTCCAGTTCAGCTGTACAATTTCAGCCAAGGTATGCCTATGGGAAGAAAGCAACGTAGCCAAGGGGTCAATGCATGGTCTTGGCACTGATGTATACCATGGCTGGGAGGACAGGAAAGGCTTCCTACACAGCTGACTGACCTGAGACTTTGGGATCATGTGTGCATCATGGCTGGAGCCGAGGTAGGTGGCAGCAATATCTGTGATGAAGCCAACATCACAAGTGGTTGGTATGTTCATGCTCTGGGGATGTTTCTTATATCTATAAACCTGTAGGAGAAAGCTACAATGGTTAGGTGCAGGATGTGAGACGAGAGAGGGTATGGGGAAAGATCTAGAGGAAAGGAGGGAAAGAAAGGCTTTTTCTTAACTTTCTGTTGCTGAGTGATTGCAAATCTCAATTTCAGGATGCACAGCTCCAAATAAAGAATTATAATGTATGATACGCCCCCACTGAAACCCCGTGCCAGTCTGCAAAATGACCCCCAATGTTGGACAGCAAATGGATTTCTCTGAAGAGCTGGAAGGCCAAGGCTCAGCCAGGCAAAAAAGGATACTCGGATTCAGGGCCTAAAGATACCCTGAAAAAAAGAAAAGTATGGAGCACCCTCTGAGGATTCTTGATCTTTAGCTTCCCTGCTACCCAACATAGACATGCTTTTCTCGACTAAAGTCACCTTGGTTGGGACCAGAGAGCCATCCCCAGGACTCACCTCAGTGTGGACAGAGTCTGTGTGGCAACAGAGAGTTAAATCATGTACAGGCCACTTCAAAATTTTGACCTTCATAAGTGGCAAGCCTTTCATGAGGTTAAGGCCACCAGGGAGACACAAAGTTAGATCTCAGAATAAAGAGAGAAACCTGGGGTTGGGGTTGGGCTCATGAACCATTGCATGCAAAAGGCCTCAAGTTATTTATGAAAGATAAATAACTTCAGAATATTTCAAGGGTTAATTTTGGGACACTTTGGTCTCTAATTGCCGGGTAAACCCATTGCAAAGCATCTGGCAGAAAGCAAAGGACTTTGTGAGCAAGTGTTGGTCTATCTGAACACACAGACACAGACTCCCAGTAGAAGTTGGAGGTAAAGAGCAGTAAGACCCAAAGGTGTTAGCAAAAGACATTGATCATCTAGATTCTGCGGAGCAAGGGAGGTGATTTCCTAAAGTTCATGGGGGCAAGGTGGATGTCAATGCACTCTCCGTGGTGCTGAAGCTTCTAAGGGCTAGACATCAAACCTCACCATGGTGAAGAATGATGGAGAGAAAGAGGTCCAAGAATAGAGATCAGAGGGGAGAGGAGGAAGGCTAAAGACTAGAATTTGCAAGGAGGAAAAGCAAACAAGAGAATTTGAGGGTAGCATAGAGAGGACAACAGAATAAAGGGGGCTGCTTCTGTGGGTGGAGGATCACACATAAAATAAAGGGTGATCTATGGATTTAGAGCTGGAAAGGACCTTAAAGACCTTCTAGTCTACCCCAGTCATTTTACAGATGAAGAAACTGAGGCCTAGAGTGACTAAGTTATTTGCCCAAGGTCACATAGATAGTAGGCAACAGAAGATTCACAAAATGTAATCAGAGTAGGTCATTACGAGAGGAATGGGAGGAAAAAAGGTGAGAATGACATAGTGAGAAAAAGAAGCAATAATGAAAGGCTGGAAACCCAGAGCATGGGCCACACACAAGCTGGCATGCATGGATAGGGGCATGGAGAAGCCACAGGGTGCTGGGAGAGTGACAGCTGAGTCGTCACCGTCAGCCTAGCTTGTCTTAGCTGCTGATGTCTGCATGATGAAAACTGAGCAAGGACAGACAGCTTAGACAAGGAGCCTCAAATAAGGGCCCAGACTTCGGCAAAGAAAGAGAGTGTGTGCATGCATGTGAGCCCACCTGCTGCTTCAACTGATGCACCAATCGGTCTTTTTCACGTTTCAGGGTCATGACTTCCTCTTGCGTCTTCTTTTTCTTGGAAGCAGACAGTTCAAGCAAGGCTATGTTGGCATCCTTTTCACTGATAGCAGCCAGCAGGGCTTCCTGTCTGAAAAAGAAATAAGCTGGTTATTGTTTTAGGCTCTAAGGTAGAGGGCACTGGAAATACTCGGGGACTCACAGTTGGCATCTAAGCCATGTGGCATAGTTTTGGTGGGATGAAATGATGAGAGGATTTGGGGACAAAATATCTCTTTGATTTCTGAATTATCAAATGTATGGAGAAAGAACAGATTGGGGATCCCCATTAGTTTAGGTCAGGGGGTTTTATCTTTTTTGTGTCATGGACCTCTTTGGCAGTGTGGTAATGTGTATGAACCCCTATTCAAAATGAAGTCTGAAAAGGCATAAATAAAATACGTAGTATTACAGAAGAAACAGGCTATATTGAAATATTTGTTGTTCAATCAATTTTTAAAGGGGTGAACTTTCTCATTATTAGGGTAGTTAGAAGGAGCATATATAGACAGAGGGCACAGGTGTGAGTTGAAAATGAAGAGATGATATCTTTTTTTTTTTTTTTTTTGCTTTTTGGTGAGGCCATTGAGATTAAGTGACTTGCCCAGAGTCACACAGCTAGTAAGCGTCAAGTGTCTGAGGCTGGATTTGAACTCAGGTCCTTGTGACTCCAAAGCCAGAGCTCTATCCACTGTGCCACCTAGCTGTGTCTGACTGTGTGACCCCACTTGGTGTTTTCTTGGCAAAGATCCTGAAGTGATTTGCCATTTCTTTCTTCAGCTCATTTTACAGATGAGGAAACTGAGGCAGACAGGGTTAAGTGACTTGCCCAGGGTCACACAGCTAGTAAGTATCTGAGGATAGATCTGAATTCAGGTCTTCCTGACTCCAGACTCAGTGTTCTATCCACTGCACAACCCCATATTGAAATATAGTTATCAATATATAAATAACAAATATAATATAATTAATACAAGGCAATCTTCATGCTCAAGAAGCAATTCATATTTCAAGCACTTTAATTATCTTCAAGATTTGCCTTGGATGGCATGCTCAGAGACGACCTCACTTCTGCCAGTAGAGGATCTGTCATGTTTTCCATCATTTACTTTTCCCCTTGACCCAGATCCTCAACCTGCCTCCTGCTATTTTTTTTTCCTTTAAACCTTTCAAGAAGAAAAAAAATCTTGCCACTCTAACTCCTGTCTTATCTCGGCTCATTGCTTTCTGAAAAAAGTATGGAAGTTGCCTCCTGTCTTCGTTCCAGTCCCTGACTACAGTAATACCCATAACCAGTTTTAATCTGGAATTTGCTCTGGCCCTAGTAAGGAAATGGCTATCCTCCATGGATTAATGAATTCCTCCTTTTTGCTGATGAAGGTTGCCGCCACCGGCCCCCTGAGCATATGCCTTCTCTTCAGCAAATCACTGGCATATTAACATTCTACACTTCCTTTGGAAAGAGCACCATCTTTGGTTCTTTTCTTTTAAGACTTCTAGTGATACTGTCTAAATAATTCCTTTCTCAGAGCCAAGGGAACTCAGACCCCCATCATCTCTTGCCTAGACTATAATAATAGTGACTCACTTGGTCTCCTTGCATTCAGGTCTCCTTTCTTCAATTCATCCTCCACACAGCTACCAAACTGGTATATCTAAAGCATGCCTGACAAGGTCACTTCTCCTCTCAAAAAGCTTCAGTGGCTTCCAAATGCCTCTAGGATGAAATGCATTGCCATTCAAAAACCTTTGCAATATGACTTTGATCTCCTTTTCCAGGGTCATTCTGTGTTCCAACCAGGCTGGCTCACTTGTTACACCACACACATGTCATTTCATCTCTAACTTGTGCCTTTGGAGGCTGTCTCCCATGTAACAAAGTTCTCCCTCATCACCCGTCTGCCTCTTGGAACTACTGGCTTCCCTTCAAGAATTAGCTCTCCAGTGCCACCTCTTATAGGAGGCTGAAATTATAATGAATTTCAGAGACATATATATGTGTGTATATATACATATACACATACATATATACATACAAATAAATAGACAATCTGTGTATATATACTATATAAAGTATACACTATGGTACATAGTATATATGTATGTATAGCATGTGTATGCATATATTTGTATGCATATATGTATATATATATATATACAACTATATTTATATACAAATCTATCTTTTTTTTTATAATTTTTTTTCATGGACTTATCCATAGCCCCAGGAGAATTCAAAGTCCTTGAAGGCAGGGACTTTTTTTTTTGCTTTTGTATCTCTAGCACTTGGTACATAGAGGTTATCTAAATGGTAAAGGGGGCTTGGAGTCAGGTAGACTTAAGTTTGAATAGTGTCTCAATCACTTATTAGCTGCGTGACCCTGGACAAGTCACATAGTCTCTCCTAGAGTCAGTTTCTTCATCTGTAAAATGGAATTAATAATAGCATTTACCTCAGTGAGTTGGTTGTGAGGATTAAATGAGAAAAATGTTTTTTAAAGTCCATTGTAAATCTTAAATTAACATACAAATGATTGCTATTATTATTGTTGTTGTTATTGTTATACTTACTAAGAGCACTTACTAAATATTTGTTGAATTAAAACAGAAACTAAAGCCAGTTTCCTTGTCTGGTTTTCCGGTATCCCCTATCATCATACCAGATTCCTTCACAATCATAAGATGTAAGTGGATCTGGTTACCTCCTACCCAGAATCCATTCTAGTATAATGGTAGACAAACTGGATTTGGAATCAGAGGTTTCATATCCTGATTCAACTGCCTCCCACATTGGGTCAGTCATTTCAACTTTCTGGGCCTCAGTTTCCCTAGAGTTCCATTCAGCTCAGATACCACAATTCCTATTCAAATAGCAGGACACTCATCTCCTCCTAAGCCTAGAGATCCCTGACAGTGAGAGATTATGTTTGACCTGCAGACAGTGATTGAAGCAACAATGAATATCAAGAAATGGGGTCCCAAAGCCAACCTGGTTGGCTAAGCCTAGCTTTGTGAAGGACATTCTCTTTCTCTATTATAGGTTGGTTTTTCCTATTAAATGCATTTTTATTAAAACTGATTTACTATAAAAATAAGTCTGGAAATGCTGAAAGGAGTTTCTCTTTCATCTCAGAGGTGATGGGCAATCACTGGAGGTTTTGAGTAAGGAAGTCACATCATCAGGTCTACGCTTTAGGAAAATCATATGGGCAGTTGTGGCATTTGTATGAAGGAAGGGTTGAAGAAGGGAGAGAATAGCTAATGGGAGGGCAGCTAGGCTGATCAGAAACATCTAACACAGACACACTGTGCCCCCCAACATTCCCAAGTGCCTTAGAACCAGATTAAAATGTAACTGAGAAATATTTAACAAAATACATAAAAATACAATTGAACATTGATAATGTTAATACGTGGTTTTCTAAACCATCTGGGTTATAGAACAGCCAAGCAGCACCATAGTGCATAGAATGCTGGGCCTGAAGTCAGGAAGATTCATCTTCCTGAATTCAGATTTGGCCTCAGACACTTCCTCACTATGTGACCTGGGCAAGTCACTTAACCCTGTTTTCCTCAGTTTCCTCGTTTATAAAATGAGCTGGAGAAGGAAATGGAAAACGTCTCCAGTATGTTTGCCAAGAAAACTCCAAATGGAGTCACAGAGAGTCTGACACGACTGAAATGACTGAGCAACAACGGCAAAGCCAATGTGTGTCCCAGAAATCTGATTTAGTGACTCCCATTTCTACTGAGTCAGACATCACTGGTCTAGATGACAGATGAGAAGGTGAATCATAGTGAGCCGACAGCTTCCTCAAGTCCCCAGACTTCTTTCATTCATCCCATTTCTCACATGGCCATTGAACCATCCATCTCCCTTCTTTTACTTATGAAGTAGACTTGTATGAACCCAAGGGAAAGACTTTACATTTATCTCTATTGGTTTAATTTTTGTTATATTTGACCAGTTTATTGAACCAAATCCTATACTTGGGTTCAAAAAAAATCTATGGCATAAGGACAGGATGGGGGAGCAGGTGCCTACAAAGGAGTTAATATGAGAAACTATCAAAGGTTTTCATAGACAGGATGTGATGAGGCAGACACTAAATCTAATGGTCCACAGGCTGCACTTTAGAGTCATTTCCAGAAAAAGGAGGTGACGGTCCCTGTTGTCAGGCTGAACCCTGTCCAGGGTACTGAGTCCAGTTCAGGCGTTACATTTTAGTAAGGACGTTGACACTCTGAAGCATTTCCAGAGCAGGAAGCCACTGGAAGCCATGGATAAAGAATCAGGAGCAGATAGTTAACTCAGAGCAAGGAGGCTTGTGATTTGGAAGAAGCTGACCTCTTTGGAATGGCCCCAAAGAACAACAGATAGAAGACATAAGGATGTATATTTTGACTCAATTTCAACAACAACAACAACAACAACAAAAAAAAACTCCAGCTGGTTATAGTGAATAGGACGCAGCACTGGGAGTCCAAAAGACTTGAGTTCAAATTCTGCCTCAAATGCTTACTGGTTTTATTTACTTTGGGTAGATTATTTAATCTCACTCAGCCTCAGTTTCTTCATCTGTAAAATGGGGATAATAATAGCACCTATCTCATAGAGCAGTTGTGAGTGTCAAAAGTGAAAATACGTAAAATACATTGCAAGCTTTAAAGTGATATACATATATACACATATATTATTATTATTATTATTATTATCAATGTTGGTAATCAGTATTGCTGTCCCCAAAGGGAATAGGCTGCTTCAGGAGGTAGAAATCCATCATTAAATGATTAAATGTCTTCAGGTTCTTCACAGATAACAACATTTGACTCAGGCATTCAACAAGCTTTTCTTACATGTCTTTCACTTGTGAGGCCCTATGTTAAGTTCTAGGGAAAGAAGGAAGGAAGAAGGAAAAGAGGGAAGGCGGGAGGGAAGGAGAGAGAAGTAAGGAAGGAGGGAAGGAGGGAGGGAAGGAAGGAATGAGAGAGAGAAGGAGGGAAGAATGGAAAAAGGAAAGGAAGAAAGGAAGGAAAGAAGGAAGGAAAGAAGCACTTACTAGGCATCCCCTACATGCTAAGCACTGTGCTAAATGCTTTGTGAATGTTGCCTCATTTGTTCATCATTTTGCCTCATAGGGACACAAAGACAAAATGAACAATAGACTCTGCCCTCAGAGAGTGTACATTCTACAAGAGAGATATTAGAGAAGGAATCCACACCGTCTATAAGTGCACACTTCTGACTCCTCTACCTTTGAAACTGTATTATTCTATCATTTTGATCTTGGAGGAGTATGGTAGGGCAGAAAGAATATTGAACTCAAGGTCAAGATCCTGATTCTCACCTCATCTGTTTCATGTAACCCAAGTCCAGGCCTGAATCAGAATTCTGCCTCTGAGATCCCCAGGGTAACTGCCCAGCTTGTGCTTGGAGACCTCCAGTGATGAGGAAACCACTTGCCACCAAGGAAGCCCATTCCATATTCAAGAAATCACTGGGGTCTTTTTTTAAAAATTGTCCAAGGGTCTTGGCATCAGTACAGGAAAAATGTAAATATTTGGGGGCAATGGTTCCAAGAGAGTCAAGGAAATACAACCTATTTATTCTGCTTTCAAAGTTATGAGACTGTGGATTAATTTTAGATAAACACTCTCCATTTTTCAGGCACTTAGATGTTCTCATTTTTTATCATTTCCTGTTTACATTATAACCAGTTTCTTGTATTCATCTGACATTATGTATTTGAAAAGGTGATGGAGCAAAAATATTGCCATATCATTCCAATCATCTTTAGTAAAGCAAAAATCCCCCCTTCTGGGATTGGGGGAGGAATAGGATAAATTAGTTTGAAAATACTTGTAGGAGTGAAAAAGATAAAAGAAAGACTTTTCATTAGCAAGGGCCTGATCTCTTAGGAAAAAATGTGTTTAGTAAACATGGCAACATTGTATTAATCAATAGCACACTCCCAAACTCCCATGAATCTGTCTTCTTTTGGAGATCAGGATCCCCTCCAACAATGCCAACAGAAACCCAACCATGGCTGTCCTTCTCTTGTAACTCTTGCCTCATGAAATAAAGGAAAAATATTAAGTAGATTTCATACTAATGCTTACTATGTCATCACTACACCCTTTGCCTTCTTTCGTTTCGACTGCCTTTTTCAAATCACCATAAATTCCACACTAAGGCGTCATCTGAGCCAAACCTATTTCTAGGTATGATCTTTGGGCATGCTGTCCCCTTTGACCATTCTGTGGCCACCACAAGGTCAGATGATTGCAGATTTAGAGCTGGAGGAACCTTAGAGTTTGTCAAGGTCCAATTTAAAGATGAAGGAACCAAGTTCTAGAGAGATGAAATGACTTCCTCAAAATCACACTTGTAATAAGGGTGAGCCAAGATTTGAATTCTAAACCTTGGACTCTAAGTCTAGTATTATTTCCTATGGCACTATGAATAATTATGAAAGGCCCTTGCATAGTGAGGAATGTGCCATCCAATCTGCTCCAGATTATTTTCAATTTATACTGCCTATTATTTGTTCACAGTTATTTGCACGTTATCGCCATCAGACCGGGAGCTCCTTAAAAGCTTTGCATCCCGGTGCCTAGCACAGTGCCTGGCACATACTAGGTGTTTCATGAATGCTTCTTGACTTGACTCTGTAACTAACCTCTTGCATTTACATGCTAGAATATATCTAAGCTGGAGGGTGAGCACACCTAAGGTAATGGCTAATTTGTGACTTCCTGGACCACGTATAATGAGAGTGCTAACAACAATAATTTAACGAACACTCTCAGATATATAAAATGGACCATGTAAGATTTGGAAAGCATCCTAAAAAAACTGCATAATATAAGTGAAATAAATACATGGACCATTAGGCTAAGGCAGAAATAGAAAGATTAATAACTTCCCTTCCTGAAAGGAGGAACCACATTGATAGACCTTCTCAAAATGCATGATTAACGGGTTAAAACTTTGCAGAAATCATCTCATTGAACAATGGTAAAGTCTGGCAGCAGGACTGTGGCATTTGATTTGAAGAAACAAAATGGCTTACCCCTGAATGGGGCCTTTAGAATGGCTTAGATTCAGGAGTGGAATAAAATGGCCCTCCAGAAGACATTATGGAACAAATGCTAATAACTCTGCCTCACTTAAAGCCAGTTCACATGCAAGTCAAGACAGAACTGCATGATGTTATTGGTTCTCTTCAAAAATGAAAAATGAATGAACAATAACCTCTAAACTACTCAGAAGGAAAAGCTCTCAAAATGTAGAGATGTAGCAAAAGAAATCAAAACTTTCGGTAAAAAGCTAGAAGATTAATCATCTCCATTCTCCTGTTTGCCACTGAGGCTATTCTGATGGACAGATGGTCCATGATGATAGAATCTAGGGATTCTACTGAAAATGAGCCTGAATTAAAATACTCTTATTCAATCACAGAAAATCATCATTTAGCCAACTTTACCATAGTCTGCTTAGACTCGACCATACAAGAACAATATTGGGAACACATCTAGTCCCAGGACCATTTCTATCTGAACTCCATCAAAAAATTAGATAATCACCACAACAATAATATAATTGCCATTACTATAATCCCTCAAAGTTCAAAAAGCACTTTTCCTATGTTATCTCATTTGATTTCTCCCAAACTCTCTGAGGTAGCTACTAGAAGTATTATTATATTTAGTGGGCAGATGAAGAAACATTTAGAAATGTTAAATAATGTAGTCATGCTGTTAGGATGTGTTAAAGGCAGCATTTGACCACAGATCTTCTTGATTCCACGGCCAAGACTCTACCCTCTAGACAATACTGCCTCTCTATTATTGTATGGTACTCATCTAGGACAAGTAGCCCAGAGTCAGGACAATTCTTCTTTAAACGGGACATTTGGTCCATTCAATGCTGTTGGGGGTCTAGAAAAAATACATCACTGCTACATGCATCTGTCTTTTTTGTCATGCCATTCTTCTCTCAATCATGCTCTACTGTACGGTGTGTGATAATGCACACACTCACTGAAGGTACGAGTTCCATTTTCCTTTAAATGGGTCCAAAGTGGCATGAATGCAGTGGGCACTCAATTCAATTCAACAAGCTTTGACTAAGCATCTATTCTTAGCAAGGTGCTGGGCTATCCATTAGAGACAGAGGAAAAATGACCCAGTCCCTTCCATCTAGGAGTTCATAAGCTAGTAAATCAGTTTCCTGGGCTACATGAAACTCACAGGGGAACATGTCACCTGTTTATGGAAACTTGGACATGGGCTAGACATGAGATATATTCAGAAATTTCCCAGAGTCAACTTGCTATATGTTTTACATATACTTAATGTATTTTCCTTCAAAATCAGGTGTAACTCCAAACCAAGCCAACTCTAACCCAATCTTCCACATGAAGCCTTTTCTAACTCCCCAGCTGCTAAAGCCTATCCACCAAATTATCATTTCTTTTGAATTTATTTTGGATGTTTCCGTATATACATGGTCTCTCCTGTGACAGAATGTACACCTCTTGAGGCCAGGAAGTTTGATTTTTGCCTTTGACTCTCCAGGCTTGACACAGTGTTTGGCATATTGTTGCTGTTCAGTGGTTCAGTTGGGTCTGACTCCTCATGACCTCATAGGCGACAGCATGCCAGTAGCTGTCCATGGGGTTTTCTTGGCAAAGATACTAAATGGTTTGCCATTTCCTCCCCCAGGGGATTAAGGCAAAGAGAGGTTAAGTGACTTGCCCAGGGTCACACAGCTAGTACAGACTCCAGGCCCAGCGCCACTAAGCTGCTTCCTGGTAGCAGAGTATATGCCTCGCATATAGTAGGCACTTTATCAATGCTTTTTGATGGATTGAGGTGTTCTCTCTTATTCCCTACTCCCTACCCAGTACGCTCCTTAAAGGCAGGAACTGTCTTGGTTTTGTGGGTGTATCATTGTTTTGCCACCATCTGGCTCAGTGCTTCGCACATAGTAGGTGCTTAATAAATGCTTGTTTAATTTAACTGAATGGTGTGGTTTTTACTGTCATCAACAAAAGAGATCCTAATGGTTTGACCCTGGGATTGTCTCCTGGCACTAATTACTATCAATTGTTTGTTTCCTTTTCCTGGGGCCATACCCTACTGTTTAAATTCCTCATTTGGGTCGAATGACTAGATCCCATTCACAGCATCTCCAGATGCCATATTAAGCCTGGACTGTCCTGTCCTTCTCCACCTGAGGTTTCAAAAGGAGGGCTCTGCTCCATTTCACGAGCTTTTTCTCTTTTTTCTTTTGCAAGAACATCACAAAAGAGAACTGCTATAATTTATAATTTTCAATTAGCTTTTCTGTCAACTACAGGAAAAATGCATTAGCAAGGAAAATTCCATGTAGATGTTGACGTTGATTTCAGCTCCAATGCTTTATTGTTGTTTAATAAATGGAGCTAATAAAAATACATTTTAAAAATCATTCATTTTAGAAGTGTTTTTTTAAAGCTAGTCTCTGGCCTTAATATTCATAGAAAGTAATCCTTTTGGCTCTTAGTAGCTTTTCCTTTTTTTTGCCAACTAATCTGTTATGTAAATACTGGCGTAATATTTCCATTAAACTCCCAGCAAAGTTAATTTACCCGGTTATTTTAAAAACACCTTCAATAAAAAAATATTGCCTTTGCTTTCATCATTGTTTTCCTTCACAATGCCGCCAGAATTCTCTACACTAAACTATTGCCTTCACTTGTTAGCCTGATAAGAAAATTATGAAAATTATATAAAGACAGAATCTATGAAATAAGAAAATGTGGAGTATTTGTGATTTCATCAGTGTCATGGGCTTGCGGCATGGAGATTCCTTGTGCCATCTGTATATCCAAACCTTTCTAATACTTAGTATTAAGTCATAGGGAGGACTCTACCTGATGTGACTTATCCAAGGTCACACTGGTAGTAAGTGTCAGAAGCCAGTTTTGAAATCCTAACTCCAAGGTCAAATTTCTTCTCCCTATTCACTTTCTTTTTCTTTCTTTTTTCTTTTTTTCTTTTTAGACAGTCAGGGTTAAGTGACTCGCCCAGGGTCACACAGCTAGTAAGTATCAAGTGTTTGGTCTCAGGCCAGATTTGAACTCAGGTCCTCCTGACTTCAGGGCTGGTGCTGTATCCACTATGCCACCTAGCTACCCCCCATTCACTTTCCCATGCTACCTCTGGGATCTGTGATAAGACAAGGAAATGTTAAGTCAATACACACTGAAATCAACATATGTATATTTGAGCCTAAGAAGAAGAGTAGTAATAATCATCATAACTGACACTTAGACAGTGTTTTGTTATTTATCAAGTGGTTCTCACATAACACCGAGATAATTTTGAATTCAGACTACATATTGTAGTTTATAAGCCCAAAATATCCCATTTTTTTTTGTGAGGCAATTGGGGTTAAGTGACTTGCCCAAGGTCACACAGCTAGTACGTGTCAAGTGTTTGGTCTGAGGCCACATTTGAACTCAGGTCCTTCTGACTTCAGAGCTGGTGCTCTATCCAGTATACCACCTAACTGCCCCTCAAACTATCCCATTTTCAAAGAAGTCGGCCCACCTACAAACCAACGGAGAAGCCCTATCCAGGCACAGAGACTCAGTTCTTGGCTTATAGAAAAATTAATCCTTTAAACTATTTTATTGTATTGAAGAACTACAAGTTAAAAAAATCCACTAGGGATGATATATGAACTTCTGAATGAGGAAGCCCCCTTTACCAATGTAATTGCAGTCGTGGACTTGCCTAGAACATGAAGAGATAAGTGACTTGCCCAGGGTGATGTGGACAGTATGTGTCAGAGGCAGGATCTGAACTCTTGTCTATCTGACACCAAGCCCAGCTCTCTTCCTATCAAGTTTCCCCTTTTTTTTTTCTTCTGATAAATCATGACAAATAGTTATATGAGTAGCCCATCAATCAACCCAACAAGCATTGATTTATGACCAACTATGTGTCAAGCAGCATACTAGACACTAGAAATCTAAAGTCAAAAACAAACCAATCTTTAACCCTGGAGAAGTTTCATTCTATTGTAGGTAAAAAAAAAAAAAACAAGGCATGCTGGTATGTAGAATACATAGGCAAGGTCACTTGTTGGTGGAGGAGACTTCAGTAGCTGGGAAAGAGAACTGACAAAGTCTTCACGTAAAAGGGATCTCCAGCTGACTATTGAACAAATCGGGTGTCTGAGAGCTATCGAAGAGGAGGGAGAAACTTCCAGGGATGAGGTACAGTAAGTGAAAAGCAGAAGAGATGGAGCATCTCGTATGTGAAACTACAAGATGTCGTGTTGGGCTGGATAGGGGGATCTTCGACGAGCACAAGAAATGCACCGTTAGCTAACGTGAGGATGATCAGCAGCTAGGATGAGAATGGAGGAACAAGAGGTAGCTTGGGAATGGTTGCATTTGGGAAATTCTGCAGCTATTTCAATAATCCAAAAAAGCAGCTCGCCAATTTTAAAAAAAAGTCTTCTCTTTTTAACATGAGTGTTCTTCCCAAAATGCCAAATGGCACTAGAGCACGGAAAATCTCAGAAGAAGAAAAAGAAGAGAATACAAGGGGCAAAGGAAAGGAACATGGAGGGCATAAATAGACCATGGCACTCGGCCATATATATTAGTCACCAAATGGTGAACTGCAACACCCATAGGCCTTGAAGTCATCAAAGCTTGAATCTCATGCTTGCATTTACTGCTTACTAGCCGCATGACCATGGGCAAGTCACCCATACTCTCTGAGTCTCAGATTCTTCATCTGTAAAATGGGAATAGTAATACCCCATAGAGTTGTTCTGAGTATTAAATGGGATAATTATTCATGCCCCCCCGGAATACTTTATACTTGTTTTGCACATATTTTGTGTTTTCTTATTTGTAAACATACTCTCCCCCTCCTCCCATCCCCGACATAAACCCCTTGAGGGCAGGAAATATTTCATTCTGACCTTTCTCTCCCTTGGACCTAGCATATGCTTGGCATACTGGACACTTAATAAGTGCTTGTTGAATTGAATAATGTATATAAGTTACTTTCAGTATTATATGAGTGTCATGTTTCATCATCCTCATCATTGTCATTGTCATTATGACGGCTATTAGCCTGTAAAAACAAATGATTAAAATGTTGTATATATGCGTGACTAGAAAGGAGGATGGGGAAGTTTAGCTGGGCTGCATTTTTTCCCCTCTTTCTTTTTATTTTCTTGTTATGAGAGATGACTGAGGGTGGGGTCAAGCAAGGGAGCTATTGGTAAATCAAAACGGCAGATAAACAAAAGAGATCAATATTATAAAAGAAAACAAAAATAAAAAAGGGGAAGAGGCAGAGCAGTCATGAATAGAAGCTGGAGGAAGAAAACCCAAGCAGCTTCATGGCGACCTCCAAGATACTGAAAGGATGGGAGCAAGGTTTTCTTCTTATCCGTGTGAATGGTCTATGGAGAATTTAGGATGGAATGTGGGAAGAATTACCTGAATGAGACACCCTGGAAAGGGCACCATCTATGCAGATCTATGTCATTTGACTGTCACAAAGGTCTTATGAGGCCAACAGGGTAAACCTCGAGATTATACTCATTTTACAGAAAAGTAAACTGAGGTTCAGAGTAGCTTTGCAATGTGTACAGGTTCATTCAATTTACAAATGTCAAAGTTAAGGCATGAACCCAGGACTCCCAGGCTCTTTGGGTTTGCACAGTGAACTAATTCAGGGCAAGTTTGTCTATTGGTTTGCAATTAATATCATCACGGTCTACTCAAGCAATTTTTTGCAGTTGTAGAAATCCCAACAGCCAAGTTGAGAGTTAATAGTTTGTAATAACCTGATTTGTGCCACCTAATGAAAAATACCCTGGATTAATATTACATCTCCAGATGTAAGTGAAAAGTGGTAACCATGACTCAGACCAAGACGTTTCAATATGAACCAAATTTCAATGGGGAGGGACATTGGGCTTGGAGAATCTAAGAATTACAAAATTAGAAATCCCTGTTGTCACACCCTTTCGGGAGTTAAAACAACTCAAGCAGGGGGCAAAGCATGCGGGATACAAAGAATGGGGCTAAAGAGAAAAGCTAGGCTTCTGTTAATTCACCTTCAAAGTCGACTCTCTCAATAGCCAAAGTTTGCTTTGTTTCATCCCAGAACTAGGGCTCTACTCAGAATCTCGTTGTTTAATAAATGGTTAAAATGCTCCTTAAGATTTCCTTCAGCCTTGCCACCCTCTGGCCTGAAGCCTTTCCTGATCCCTCCACTTGTGGGTAGTTTCTGAAGTTACTCTGAATATAATTCTCTGGCTGTTTGTTGTACGGCTGTAAGGGTGTAAGGGTTGTATGGTTGTAAGGGTACTGGAAGCCAGAGGGCTTGGGCCTGAAACATGGCTCTACCTCTACCTGTGTGACCTTCAGCAAATCACTTAAACCTGTTGGGCCTCAGTTTCTTCACCTGGAAATGAGGTGATTGGACTAGTTGGAATTTAGGATCCCTTTTAGCACTGAATCTATAATCTTATGATCTCCCTATTAGAATATCAACTTTTTGAGAGCAGGAATGATGTTATTTTGTCGTTTTATCTTCAGGGCCTAGCATACATCAGGTGCTTAACAAACACACGTCAAACTGTTGTAGAAATAACCCAAAGCAATCTCTTAACCGTTTGGCTACATCTTCATTTTTTCTCCATTTTTTGTTTATTCAGAAAAAAAATAAGAATGTTAAAAATATTGAGATCAACATGGAAAAGTTGAAAATGTATAGTATTAAGATTGTCTTAAAAGACCACCATCTGCAGAGTCTAAGGCATTCCTGTCTACTACTGAAAATAAAAGTTAAAATATGAAAAGGAAGCCCCAAGTATGCTAGCAAAGAAGATAAGATAATGCAAAGAGAAATAAGCTTCTCAGGGCCTGCTGAATGCCAAGGGGGAAGAGTGTACCATGTTCAGCATTTTATCAAGGCCGCAGCCTAAACAAACGTCAAAGGGAATCACTACTTTAACAAATACAGGCAACAATGAGGGGGTGAACGGGCCATTTGTTCACGTACATTTAGTCAAGGTTAACAATGGATAAAAATATGTACTAAGAACAGATTTAATAGCCCTAAACTGTCATTCAGTTTGTAGGAGGTATTCAAGATACAGCTAATAAAACACAAAAAAATGGAATTTCCGAAAGGGTGGGGGTGGGGCTAGGGGAGAATGAAGTGGAAAGACTAAAGAGATAAATGCTTTCTTGTCGGACTTGCTTTACACTTAACGGAACGCAAGATTGCTGAAAGTTCTCCCACTACATTTTGCTGCTTTGCCACTTATCAGAGTCATGGTAAAAGGAAACCGCCTAAACATTTCTGGGTCACTCTCTAACTCCGTTTGTCCATTAAGCCCACTGGGACTTCCATCAAGGGCCCTGTAATCTTCATTTAGAGTTCATTGAATCAGATGCTTAGGGAGGGGAGGCTGTCCTAGTCAGATCTAGAGGGTTCATGTTCAATTAGGAATCTACCTGATGAAAAACAAAATCCATTAAGAAACGATTGGAGTAATGGCTTATGGTGGAAGAGCTCCATTATGTCATGGGCTGAGCCCTCAGCCATGTTATAATCAGACTGTGCAGGGTGGGGTGGGGAACTAGCTCAGTCAACTTTTCCCCTGTAATTACTGTTTTCTTTCCCTTCCGACCCCAAGTCTTCAACTTTAAGTTCAGTAGGAGGTGACTTAAGATAGATGGTGGTGAAAGATCCTGTTAAAAACAGCCTTGCTGTCATCCCCCAAGGAAGGGACGGGGGGTCGAAAATGACCCATTCTTCACCCACTGGAGCTGCTCTTGTGCTCAAACCACAAACGATTGTATTTTCCAAATAAAAGTTTAAGATGTGAACGTGTGTGGGGCAAATGGACCAACAAGAGAGCCATTTGTCAATAAAGGATGCCTATTGTTTGTGGTAGGCACGTATCGAGAATGGAAGCATCCTAACCAAAAGGGGGACTGAGGGCAAGATGAAACTGATGACATTCATAAGGAGGGACAGAGAACAGACCCGATTCTCCAAGATGACATATTGGCGACCTACTTTTTGTGCGCTTCTCAGTCAATGGCCTACCCAGTCATTTCCTCCAATTATGCCAATTTCTGTCTTTGAAACCTAATAGCACATGACTGGGATTTCTGGCACAAAAACAACAATGTTGAATGGCCAGACTTGCTGGTATCCCTCACCTCGGCTCAAATCTTCTCGGGGCATGATCTTAGAGAGGCCCCATCCCTTTCCACAGTTTCCTCTATATACAGAATGAAACAAGGCCATCACACCTTGTGGTGCCATCGTGACACGGATTTTGGTTTTAAGATAGAATTATTCATGTACTTGATCAGTCCCAACCCTTCCACTGAGCCAAGATCTGTTGGGAAGTTTCGGTCATGATTCATACTTGCTGACGTAGTATTGCAGAATTGTTTAAATGACTTCTAAGCATAGAAATACAAAAGAAAAAAAAAAGGATGAACAAGGCATTGGGTCTTAGAAAAGCAGTGTGGTATTGGGAATGAGTTTTAGATTTGGAATCCAAGGACCAAGTTCAAATCCCACTTCTGTGGCATACTACCTGTGTCACCTTGGTAGTTAATTATTATAGTATTTCCATTTACATCCTGCTTTAAAGTTTTCATAGGATCTTAAATATGGTATCATAAGAATGGAAGCTTCTTGAAGGCAGATACCAAGCTTTTGCCTTTCTTTATATCCCTGGTTTCTTGCATGGGGTCTGGCATCTAGAAAGTGCTTTAAAAATGTCCACAGATGAATTATTGATAATCTTGATGGATCTTCACAACAAGTCTATGAAGTAAGTGCTGTTATTATCATCACCATTTTACCTCTGTGGGCCTCAGTTTCCTCGTCTTTAAAATAAGAGAATTAGACCAGATAATGACTCAGTTCTCTTCCAGCTTAGAATCTGTGAGTCTCAGATACTAAGGGCTTTTCTAGCCCCCTTTGATTTCTGTGCGTACCTCACTATTCTGGAAAATTTATGAAAAGGTAAAGGGATAAACAACTTTGAACTTTTCAACAAGCGTCTTCTTCTAATCAATTTATCATCACCATCACTACCATATTACATAGCTCTTCGAGGTTCACAAAGCACTTAATAAGTTTTATCTCATTTTATCCTCACATCAACACTGGGAGGGAATTTTATAGCTGAGGAAACTGAAGGAGAAAAAAAAAAGCTAAGTGATTTGCCAAAGGTTACAAAGTTAATTGAGTTTCTGAGGCTGGGTTTGAACTCAGGTCTTCCTGATTCCAAATCTAGTATGCTGTCCACTGTGCCTCTTGGTGAATCAAGAGTCACTTATCTAACACATACTATGTTCCAGATGAAACGGGTAGGTGGTATAGGTGATAGAGCAGTGTGCCTGGAGTCAGGATAAACCTGAGTTCAAATACAGGCTCAGATTCTTATTAGTTATGTGACCCCAGGCAAGTCACTTAATTCTTTTTGCCTCAGTTTCCTCATCTGTAAAATGAGCTGGAGAAGGATATGGCAAACACTCCAGTATCTTTGCCAAGAAAACCCCAAGTGGGATCACGAAGATTGGGCATGACCGAAATGACTGAACAACAGCAACAAAAATGTTCCAGGCACCGTGCCGGGAGCTAGGGATATAAAAGACAAAAATGAAACAGTTCCTGCCCTCCAGGAGCTTACATTCACCTCGGGGAAACAACTTGCATTCATATAAATAACAAGAAAACAAATATGTTATGAATACAAAGTAATTTTGGGGGAGGGCTCTATCAACTGGGGTGACTAGGAGATACCTCACAGATGAGGTGCCAGTTGAACTGGGCTGTAAAGGATTCCAAGAGGGGAGACATACACACAGAGAGAGAGAGAGAGAGAGAGAGAGAGAGAGGAAGGGAAAGAAAAAAGAAAGCAGGAAGGAAGAGAAAGAAAGAAGGGAGAAAGAGAAAAAGGAAGGAAGAGAGAAAGAAAGAGAGAAAGGAAGAAAGGAATGAAGGAAGAGAGAGAAAGAAAGAAAGGAAGAAAGAGAGAGACAGAAAGGAGGGAAGGAAGGAAGGTAGAGTGCATTCCAGGCATATATAACAGCATGGAGATATGAGATGGGATACTATCATTAATAAGTAACAATAACAAGTCAACAAAATGGATTTCACTCAGTCCTACAAAGAAGCCACCCAGTTGAAGAGGTTTGGTGATCCTTTCCATTACTTCACTCTCATCTAATGCACAAAGCATCTCATTCCCAATAAAAGCAGTAAGCTTTAACTGCACTTCTAACTTTCAAAAGTTGAAAGTCTGGTTTATGGCTGAAGACAAAAGAAGAAAGAGATCTGGGGGGAGGGGAAAATCAATGAAGAACACGGCAGCGACAGTCTTCCAGTCCTCTAGGCCAGACTCGGTCAATTACCATTCATGATTAATCAGTCCATATTGATAGGAATGGCCACACAAGAGTGGGCAAGGCAGGATTTCAGGCAGTATGAGAAATGGATAGAGAGCTTAAAAGGTGACCTTTTAAAAGTCAGGGTCAAATACACAACCTAACCCATGCCAAGCATACTTCAAAGGAAAGTGGGGTTTTATAGTTTGTTTTCTTATGTGTGTGTGTGTGTGTCTGTGTGTGTGTGTATATGTATTTGCGTGTGTATGTATGTACATGATTTTCAAGTGACTCAGGCTCTCTGCCCCCCAACCTCTCTGTTGCCAAAGTGTGTAATGTTAGAAGACAATTCTTCATTCTTGGTGTTCCAGTTACACATTGAGAATTCCTCTCAGTTGTCCATTTAACTCAGGGCCTAGATGCCTCTCCTGTGGAATGTACTTAACAATAAAGCAACCTGTAGGATTAGTGGTGCCTGAGAAGTCAAAAGCAAAGATGTCTGAGGGGGGCCAGGGTTTATATTACAGCACAGTCCAGAAATGGACAAAGTCCATCTGAGCTAAACAGGAAGGCCGGACCCCAGGCAATCTGTCACTGTCAGGCCCCTTGTCTGTCAGCATTACCTTGTGCTTGGAAAACAGCAGAGCGGGGAAAGCCTGACACGTTTGTGACTGAGACCTAAGGGGAAATACTCTTTCTTCTTATTATTAATATTCTTTAAACTATTTTTTTTTCTAGTTCAGTACCTTACACACAGTAGGCACTTAATTCAGTTTGCAGAAATGTTTATTAAAATATTTTCTCCTTGACTATCTGTTTTGATACAGAAGATACTAAAAGCCATTCTTTTAAAAGCTTTCTTCTCTACAATGTAAGTTTCATGAGGGCAGGAGCTATTTTGTTTTTGTCTTTGTAACCCTAGAACCCACATAGAGAATGGCATATAGTTGGTGTTTAATAAATGCTTGCTGAAGGAATGAATAAGATTGGAATCCCAGTCTTCATCATCCTAAGTGCAATGCTCTATCCACTGTGGCACATTTCATAATAAATCTCTATAAACATTATAAAAATGTATTCAATTTGCTTCCCTTCTTCACTTCAATAAACATTTATTAAATATTAATAAACATTAAATACATTCATGAGTATCTAGAACAGATTGGAATGGAATATGGAGCTGGATATTTTAAATTAAAGAAATAATGAGTACTCGTCTGAGTATCACAGTAACCCTTGAGGTAAGTATATATATTCTGTCCATTTTATAGATGACGAAATTGAGTCTCAGAAAGATTTGCTAGGATCACATAGTAAGTATCAGAGGGGATTTGAACTCAGGTCTTCTTACTCCACATCCAGAGTTTTTGTTTTTTGTTTTTGTTTTTTCCATTTTCATGCTGTCTGTCTATGGGAGCTTTAAGGAAAGGACATTCAAGTCACTCTGTAGCAGCAAGGTCCATGTGTCCCAGTAAATGTTCTTTGAGGAAAGATGGAGTAGAAAGTTATGCAGAGTCAGAAGGACAGGAGCCTTAAGGAGCTGGCAGCAGACCTGTGTTGATGTGATGACCTTGGGAGTGTGGAGATAATCCAGAAGGTCATTAATAAACTGAATTCCAGAGGAAGGAAGCCAGAATGGGGAAGGGCCTTGAGTTCAGGTCACACAGGAGGGATGGGTGAAAGGACCTGGGATGTTTAGAACTGGGAGAAGAGGAGGGAAAGGGCGTCCATGTGCACTGTCTTCCAGTCTTGGAAGGATTGGCCTAGGGAAGGATTAATCGTGCTCTTTTGGCCCCCAGAGGGCAGAACCTGGAGCAACTGGGGAGAACTGCAGAGGGGCTCATTTTGGCTGGGTGTCAGGAAGATCTTCTTAAATTCCAGAGCTATTCAATGAGGCTGCTTTGCAGGGGGTGGTGGGAGTAGGAGCCCCTTCATGGAGGTCTTCACTCCAACACCAGTTGAGTACTTATCGAGTCAGTTGGAGAGGAGATTCATTTTTTCAGGTAGGAGTTGAATGACATTGACCTCTGCAGTTCCCTCAAGGCCCGAGATTCTGTGAACTTAGCTCTGGTAGAAAGGATGACAGGGATAAATAGGATTTTCCCCCCTAAGAGTCACCCTCAAATAGTAACTACATCTGGAAATCTGGGCTTTAAGTAATGCCACCTAGTGGTCTTTGCAAAAATAAAGCAGATTTCTATTTGCCAGATACAAGGTGCACCTCTTCATTATCTGCGCTAATAATAATAATAATAATAATAACTTTTTAAATAAAAAGGTTTTAGAGGGGAAGTTTATATTGGCAAATAAAAACGCACACTTCTAAAGACCTTAGTGAATTACAAAACACTTTTCCTCACTAGCAGAGGTAGTAGTTAGGTAGTAAGATTTTTAGAATTTAAGTATCTTGAGGGCAGGGATTAGTTTTGCTTTTATTGGTATCACCAGCACTTAGTGCAGTCCCTGAACTCTGTTAGCGCTGTACAAATGTTTGTAAATTGATCATCGCTACTTTATGTAGTGATGAGGAAACTGAGGCTGATAGATTTTAAATGATCTAAGGTCACCCAACTGGTGACAGGTTGGAGACATGAAATCAGGTCTTATTGTGCCAAGTCCAGTGTTCTTTCTTTCCGTTGCTTTTATTTATTCATTTTTTAGGGGAAGGATGGAAACCAAACATGGGATTTAACTGGTCTAGGGAATTCTAGGTCAGAAAATCTATTCTGTCTTTTTGACATCCCTGCAGTCTTGAACACTAATGATCAGCCTCTTCTCCCTGATGCTCCTTCTCTCTATGGTTTTGACTCACTTCTTGCTTTTTTTTTGTTTTTTTTTTTACCATTCCATCTCAGTTTCTTTTGCTGGATCATTAGCTAAGTCACTCCTGCCAATAACAGGTGTCCATCAGGGCTCTGACGTATGTCCTCTTCTCTTCTTACTTGGTGATCTCATCAGCTACCATGGATTGAATTATCTTCTCTATGCTCAAGATTCTCAAATCTATTTCTCCAGCCCTAACCTTTCTCCTGACTTCCAGTTTCTAATCTCCCATTGACTATTAGATATCTTGAACTGGATTTTAAATAGACATCTTTAATTCAACATGTCCAAAACTGAACTCATTTTCTATTCACCAAAACTCTCCCCTTTCACATTTCCCCATTATTATTGAAGGTACCATCATACCTCCTAGTCATCCAGCTTAAAACTTTGGTGTTACCCTCAACTCCCTACTCTCTCACTCCCTATATCCAATTGGTTGTCAGGCCCCGCCATTTATACCTTCACAAGGGGGATGAGGGGAATAAGCATTTACACACAGCAGCACTGTGCATGTGTACTAAGTATTCTTTCACAAATATGATCTCCAAAAGCATATGGAAGTGATTGTTGATAAATCAAAATGAATTAATTAAACAAAACAAATATGATCTCATTTGATCTTCATAACAACCTTGAGAGGTGAGTGCTATTGTTGTCCTCATTTTACAACTGGAGAAACTGAAGCAAACAGAAATTAAGTGACTTGCCCAGGGTCACACAGCTAGTAAGTGTCTTGGGCCAGATTTGAACTCAAGTCCATTTCATTCCAGATCCAGGACTATAACCACCTGCTGCCTCAATATCTCTCGTATGATTGCCTCCTCTCTCGTCTCACAGTCACTGCTCTGGTGAAGGACCTCATCACCTCGTGCCTAGAGTATCACAGCATTCTACCTCAAGTCTGTCCCCACTCTAGTCCATTTTCTACACATCTATCAAATTAATCTTCCTAAAGTACAAGTCATACCATAACATACACACACCTTTCTTCCTGCTCAATCAGCGTCAATGGCTCCCTATCACTTCCAAGATCAAATATAAAATCCTCTGGGTTCAAAGACTTTCACAACCTGGCTGCTTCCTACCTTTCTAGTCTTTTTATATCTTACTGTCCCCCACCTCCTACTTACTTGGTGACCCAGTGACAATGGCCTCCTTGCTATCTCTTTTACCAAACACTCCATCTGCTGGGGAGCAGGCCTTTTCACTGGTTGTCTCCCTTCAAAAGTGCCATCTGCAACCCATCAATGCTTTCTTGTCCTAGGCAATGCTTGCCTCTGGCCTCCTACAAATTCTCCAGTGGGGGCTCCCCAAAGCTCCTGGAGAATATTCCTCTAGATCTCTTGGCATTCCTCAGATACCAGAGGACTAGATGAAGTCTCCATTGTTTATCCTCTCCTTTCCCCACAGGACTGGCCCACCTTCTTTCAAACATACTAGGAAGTACACAATAAACAATGATCAACAGGATATCAAAACTCAAGTCAAGCAAAGAAATAGTAAGAACCTGCTAGACTGTCCTTAAAAAGTTCATTCACCAGGTATGAGTCATCACCATCTAGAATATTGAAAGAATTTGTATGGGAAATGGACAAATGTTTAGCTGTGATCTTTGGGTGAGTAGGTGGGAACAAAACCAGGAAGAGATGCCATGGGACTAGAGATGATTCAATGTCATAGCACTTCCATTCCAAAAAGGAAAGAAGATAAATTCTGCAAAATACAGACTGGGGGGCATGGCTTCTTTGTTTTCAATAAAACTCTAAAATTCATCATTAAAAGGATGGTTTGTGAACACTTCAAAACACAAGCAATAACCACTACTTTCTGAGATGGAATCACCAAGGATGTCACACGAAGAGAACGTCAAAGGCTCCCGTGCTCTCCTTGTGCACAAAATGAAGTGAATGTGGGTTGGACAAAAGTACAAGTGGATGCCAATCAAATTGGTTAAAGGTCCAGAAACAAGAATGGTCAGTTTCTAGATCCATCAAATGAGCAGGTTGGACTGGATGAACATGAAGGCATTTTTCAGCTCTAACTCATGATCCTCTAATTAAAGGTTCAACAACCACCTGGAGATTTATAATGGAGTAGCATAGGAATATGTCTTTGCCACCTTTCTATTCAACATATTTATAGATTTGGATGAGGCAACAGTAATAAGTAAGTATACTTATTAAATCTAAGTGCCCCATAGGATGATATAATAGATGCAAAAATGTCTTAACCAACAAATAATGAAGCAAATAAAAAATGACAAAATGCAACAGGGACAAATGTAAAATCTTACACAGATGTCAAAGTCAACTTCATGAATACAAGGAAGAGAATACAATAATATTTCAGGTCAAAAAACAAAAGATCTAGGGTTTCAATGGACTGAAAATTCTATATGAGTGAACAGAGAGATATCAGAGGGACAAATAAAAGCTTATGTCTTTTTAGGAAGCTAGAACGTTCTTGGGCTATGCTGCAGGAATGGATGACTTCAGAACAAGGCATTGGCTCAGCAGTGGGCATGCACTGTGCTCATCAGACTACATTTGGAGGGAGGTGCTCAGTTCTAGGTGCCGCATCTTAAGAAGCTCACTGATGATCAGGAAAGCATCCAGGGAAGGGACATTAGTTACTTAAGAGGAAATGAAACTATGCCAAGTGCGGATGTTTAGGCTGCAGAATGGGGCTGTCATCAGCAGATGGGATTAGGGTTTTTCTTCTTGGCTTCAGGAGAGAGAATTAGGAATAAGGGATAGAAGTTGTAGAAAGGCAAAGTTTAGCTTGATATGAATCACACATACACATATCATATAATATACATACATGTGTGATACAATGTATGTGTGTGTACGTGTGTACGTATGTGTGTATGTGTGTACGTATGTACGTATATATGTGTGTATGTATGTATCTAATGCTATTCAACGGGAAAACTGGTTGCCTTAAGAGTTAGTAAAATTTAACTTCTGGAAACCTTCACAAAGATGACAGATGACCACTTGTCAAGTACAGGTTCAGAGATTATAGGATCATAGATTTAGAGACAGAAGGGCCCTGAGATCTCATCTAATACAAGCCTCTCATTTTACATTGAAGAAACTGAGGTGCAGAGAGTCTAAGTAACTTTTACAAAGGGGACATGGTTGGACCACAGGCCACCTTACAAAGCTGAGATTATACTGAGATTACAGATTATTATATATTAGAAGAGAAGATTTGGAGAGATTGGGCACGATTTCTATATCTAAATGTTTGGAAGGGTATTTATCACTAGCCTACAGAAATCTTCTGCGGGGTGAGTATAAAGTAAGGGGAAGCAGATGATTTCACCTTCTTGTAAGGAAAATTTGAAAAAAGCGACATTCCTTCTGATCATGCTCCAAAGGGGAAGGGGCCATCCCTGGAGGGGACGAGCTTTGTATCTGTAAAGATCTTTAAGCAGAGTCTGGGATGCAGCATCTATCAAAGCTATTTTAACAGGGATTCCTATTCAGGGAGTGACTGGAATCATGACCCCAGAAGCCACCGTCTACCCCAAAGGTTTTGTGATTCTGCAGAGAATACCGTCTATAGCTTTTGAACAGAGAGATCATACTATGTGGCCATCCAGTTTGTGACTGGGTGGTACAGACGCAGTCACAATGTTTCATATTCCAGCTCATCTTTGAGGCTTCAGAGAAAAGCCCATGACCTAAGCTCCTTTGTGAGAACAACTTGCACTTTCTGAGGTGCAACTGGTGGTCCTGGCCTTGGAGCTCAAGGTGGCCTCTTCACTCTGATTGTTGTTGTTGAGTTGTTTCCATTGCGTCTGACTCTCCATGACCCCATTGGGATTTACTTGGCAGAGACACTGGAGTGGTTTGCCAATTCCTTTTCCAGCTCATTTTACAGATGAGGAAACTGAGGCAAAAGTTAGGTGACTTACTCAAGGTCACACAGCATTTGTACTCAGCTCTTCCTGACCCCAAACCAAGTGCTTTATCCACTGCACCACCATGCTTAATCCAGGATGGTTTAATATTTTAGCTTATTGGCTCATGTTCAATTATCTATGTGACCCTCTAGCAAAGGGTAGCATTAGAGTAACTTAAAGAATCAGCATCTTTGGCCCATGCGTAGGTTTGCTTAGGAAATGTGCTCGACGTGTGCAAACAACTCCAGGGTGGGGTTCAAGCCTGAAAAGCGTAGAAAAGCTATTTCCTAGGAATATACAGAAGGATCAATTAAAAGCAATAGGTCCATTCACTGTCTAATCAGGAGGGAAGCAAGTGAGACCACACTTCCCGCAGCCGAGTATTAGGGAGGACTGTCTTACCAGCGGCAAGGAGACAGGAAAAGGGGAAAAAAACGGGAATGGAAATGCACGTGACTCTGTTTACCTTGTGATGGCTAACTTGGGGAAGCCCTGCTGTGAAGGCATATGGATCACAACCTCAAGCTACACTCGCAAAGGCATATTTGATGACTGCGAATATGTTTCAGAGCCCAAAGTACAGACTAGAAATCATATTTAAAAAAAAAGTACGCCAAAGGCCCTGAAAGTTTAAGAAATTGAAACAAAAGGAGGGTGTAGCATAAATAACCATAAGAAGTAAGAAGCCCAGACAGAGGGCGATCAAAGAAACACATGAGAATTTTGAAGTGGTTTTTCAATAACAGGAAAACACGGGATTTGTGACGAGGAGGCGCTGGGCGATAGGACAACAGGATCATACAAAATTAAGTTTCACCTCTTGGAGGAGGGTGAAATAAAATACAAAAACAGTATGTTAAAAAAAAAAAAGAAAGGTTTGGTGAAGTACCTGAATCGGCACCACATCTGGAAAGAATCGTCAGGGAAACAGTCCAAGACACAATCCTATAGAAAGCAATCTCACATGTACAACAGTATGGGTGGCCTCCCCCGGGCTGCTGCACACGATACTTTCCATTGTGGGAGGAGCAATCCTGAACACAGCTCAGAGGACAGGCTAGTGACTCACCCCACGCTAACAACCGACGACCGGGACGCTGGATGTACTAGTTAGGGATGGCCGTCACCTGCCGGATGCGCACAGACAGTGAACGAGCGACCAGAAATTCTACTCGTGGGCCAGCACCGCTGGATACCGAGGCGAGGAGGAAATGGCGCCTGCCATCAAGGAGATTACGTTCGATTGAGAGGAAACCGTACACAGATGTTTGGGCAAAAGCGGGATCATGGTGCTGCCTGGGAAGACGTCCAACTACAGACGGCCGATGGACGCTGCTGCCACCCGTTACAAATGCCTGAAGGGACGCAGAAAGGAACCTGGAAGATAAAGGACGTGGCCTCAAGCCAGCCCCAATTCCTCCCCCTTTAGAAGGTGACTTTCTTTAGACCAGGGATTATTTTTGCCTTTCTTTGGATCTGCAGTTCTTAGCACAGTACCTAGCATATAGTAAATTCTTAATGATTTTTTTAATTATTTCATCCAAGTCATTTAAATAAACATTACCGAGCTCCTATTATAGAGTGCCACTCCTGCAGCTAGGAAGAATTGAGTTCAAATTCAGCTTCAGACACTTATCAGCTGTGTGACCCTGGGCAAGTCACTTAACTTGTTTGCCTCAGTTTCCTCTTTTGTAAAATGGGGATATTAATAGAACCTACCTCCAGAGTTGTTGTGAGGATCAAATGAGATAATTATTATAAAGCACTTAGCACAGTGCCTGGCACATAGCAAGTACTATGAAAATGTTAACTACAAGCTATGTTTATGTGTCAAATGCTAGGGACACAGAGACAAAACCCCAAACAGCCCCTGCCATCCAGGAGCTGATATCCCATTTGTTCAATTGCCACGGGAATGGGATGGGCAATGGTTGTTGTCCTTTGGGCTCAGAGAGGATCAAAATGACATCACTATGTCAGGGTCAATGTAAGGTGTGTCTGACTGTGACTGATTAGAATAATACAAATTCGGAAGGCTCTACCATAGATCAAGCACAAATGGTCCATATGAACATTTGGAGTGGAGATGTCTCTAAATTTGCGCATGTCAGTAGCTTTTGAGCTACTGAAATTCTTCGCTCACAGAGTACAGCGTCTTCTTTGATGAGGGCATGCCACACTGGGCAGTCCTGTGCCAGCATCTCCCTTGTCCCACAATTGATTCCAAAGTTCTTTAGAGAGACCTTGAGAGTGTCCTTCTATTGCTTCTTCTGATCTCCATGTGAGCACCTGTCTTTGGTAGCTCTCCATGAAGTAGTCTTTTAGGCAAACGTGCTTTTGACATTTGAACAACATGGCCAGCCCAACAGAGTTGTGCCCTCTGCAATAGAGTTTGAATGCTTGGCAGCTTAGTCAAGAAAGGACCTCAGTGTCTGGACCTCAGTGTCTGGCACTCTATCCTGCCGGGTGATCTGCAGAATATTATTAAGACGATTCAAATGGAAGTGATTCTGTTTCCTAGCACGGTGCTGGTAGACTGTCTAAGCCTCACAGGCATAGAGCAATGAGGTCAGCACAGCGGCTGTGTAGACCTTCAGTTTGGTAAGCAGTCTAATGCCTCTTCTCTCCTGGTTTCCTTCAGAGCCTCCCAAATGCTGAGCTAGCTCTGGCAACGCGTGTGTCAACCTCATGATCTATGTATACATTCCTGGAAAGTATACCACCAAGGTAAGTGAACTTATCCACAACATTCAAAATTTCTCCATTTGCTGTAACGTAGGGTTCCACATATGGATCATGTGGCGTTAGCTGGCAGAGAAGCTGTGTTTTCTTGGTGTTAACTATTAGACCAAAATCAGCACAAGCAGTAGAGAATCAACCCGTGCTTGGTTGCATCATCACAGCCTCAGGGGCTACATTGAGTACATGGTCATCTGTGAATAAAAAGTCATGCATCGACTCTCCTTCTACTTTTAGTCTTGGTTTCTACCTTTTTTGAAGTTAAATAATTTACCATCAGTATGGGAGTTGACCTTGATGCCATTTTCATCCTTATTGAAGGCATCTGACAACATTGCTGAAAACATCAAGCTAAAAATCACGGGAGTAAACGCACAGCCATGCTTCACTCCATTGGTTACTGGGAAAGCACAAGAGCATAGTCCATTATCCAGAACCTTGGCAAGCATGCCTTCGTGAAATTGATGTACCATACTGACGAACTTCTGTGAGCAACTAATTTTGCCATGATCTTCCACAAGCCCTCATGATTGACAGTATCAAAGGCCTTGGTCATATCAGAGCTGTCATAAAAGAGGGAGAGTCTTTGTCCTTAGAGGAATATAATCACTTCAATGTGTGATGGAGCCCCTGAATTCTTTAGCTTTTTTCCATGTTTAATTTCCTTTGGTGGGCAACCTAGCAGACTTGAAATATCTGGATGTCTGCAAATAGTAGCAGTAGCATCTTTAGAGTAGTTGTATTTGAAGCAAATGGCAGAAACAGGTCAGTGGCCAGAATAGTCCATGATGATGACGATGACAATGATGATAACTAATACTAATGTAGCACTTACTATGTGCCAGGCAATTGTAACATGACTAATTAGCAGTACTGCAAACTGGTTTATATCCCAAAAAGGATTAAGTATTATCCTCTCGGACAACTGTACCAGTGGTTATAAGTAAAGTTCTGAATCCTGCTTAAATCATCCCGCACATGGCGGTTCCTTTAAGATTGTCATTATTTTCTGTTTGAAAATAAATGATCTATCCCCAGAATGTACATTGTGCCTTAAGTACCTCTCTTATTTCCATCTTGGAGAGGAGAGGAAACCCCAGACTATAAGCCAAAGTAACATTTGTCTTTGCTAATGAGACAATGAATGTAAGAATGGTGAGCTTAAATTTCCTCAAAAGAGGTCACGTCTCCTCAGCAATGAATCTGATCAAATCACAGTCCATATATTGCCTCATTTGATCCTTACAACCACTCTGGGAAGTAGGGGCCATTATTATTTCCAATTTTAAAAGGGTGGAAAGTCAGGCTCCAAGAAGATCGGTGAGATGTACTTATTGTATTGCGCAGCTACTGTCTACAATATAATTTGAATTCAAGTCTTCTTAACTCTAATTACAACACTCTATCTGCTATACCACCAGGCTGCCTCACTAGTAAATAATTAAGATTTATTGAACTGAGCCTTTAAAAACCTTTCTGATGTACATTCGGTTGGCTCTTTATAGGAACTAGTGTGCTAACTCACCATGCGAAGCCCAAACTCACCACCACCACCACCCCTAAATATCTATCTCATTCAGAATCTTTTTGCTCACTTCAACTTGCATAGGCAAGATCAAGGTCAATTCCTTGGCTTAATTGAATGTTTACAGGTCCATTGCTGACCGGCAGCTGTGGGCTTGGGTTTTCTAACCCTAAAAACCACCACCAATATCTTGACCACCATATCCCTTCACTCCTGCTAGTGACAGTCCATGACCCTGAACCCGGGAACCTTGGGAAGAACCTTGCTTCCAACCCACTGGCCTCTGCCATCAGCCTTGGAGGCCTCTCTTGGGAGCAGAGGCCTGGTCACCGCTCCTGCTCCAGTCATAGCTACTGGAGGCCCAGAAAGGACCGTTCATGCTGCCAGAGTCAATGGTGTCGTCAAACGCTTCAGCATCAGAAACTGATAGGATTTTATCAATGGAAATGACATTAAGAGATTTGCAGCTTTGTTGCTGCATACCAAGGAGCATGGGACTTTTCCATCTGCCTTGGAGCTAAGACCTTCACTATGTGTTGTCTCACTCATTAGAACATGGGGTTCTTGAGAGAAAGAACCATCTCACTTTTCTGTCGGTATCTCCAGAACCTAGTACAGCACTATGCACATAATAAGCGCTTAATAAATCCTTCATTCATTCATTCACTCATTCATTCATTCATTCATTTATTCACCACATGAGTTGGATTACACTGTAGTTAAAAAGCCCTGCTAGTATTCTGGAAAGAGGGAAGCTGGCCTAGGCTGTTCTGAGTGGGGAACATCTTCCCACAGGAAAAAGGGACATCCATGGTCTCAGATAATACCAGTCTCTGGCAGCTGGTGAGGCCTCAGTTACATTCTAATAACAGAATGTTCTGTCAAACAAAACAAAACAAAACAAAACAAACAAACCAAAACAAAACCAAATGGGGAGGTTACCTTGGCACAGAGAGTCAAGTTGAGTGACTTTATCCAGAGGGCAGTGAGTGAGCCTAGAGCCTAGTGGTGGGATGGGATATTCCCAGAACTCCCCACTGGGCTTGATTAACCCGTAGAATGTAGGACCACTTTGGGTCTGACCTTCTCAGCATCCCTGAGGTTTTAAAAGAAGGCTAACAGAACAGCAATGTGGTGGAGAAGGTCCAAGGAAGGAAGGGAAATCTGCCCACTTCTGTAACAAAGTATACTAGCACCAACTCAAGGGATTCTGCTAATGCCCAAAGAAGTTCCCAATACCTGATCAAGTCTGTCATTTCGTAAAACTAATTAAGAATTTTTTTTTTATCAATCACGCAGATGCTGGAGGAATTTGCTAATTTAGCCAAGAGTTAACTTGCAGTAGTCCTCATCATCATCATGGTCCTCATTGTCGTTATTGTCAGTGACGCTGTCATCCTCATCCTCATCCTCCTACCTGCTCCCAGAGTTGCACTGAGCATGCTTTCCGTAAGCCCGCAGAGGATAAGCTAACATCTCAACATTCATTGAATTATAAAAAGTAAAATAATTATTTATCCACCTGGACTCGAGCTAAGCAAACATTAAACCCAACAGGATGATAATAGTAAAGTAATGACTTGTCCCAAAATCATTTTCACTTGAATTGACTCAGAAAAAGAATAAGAATGAGGAAAAACGGAGTAATATAGTTGGACATTTCTATAGAATTTATTCTTGTTCTTATTCAGTTTTTCCAATCATGTCCAATTCTTTGAGACTCCATCTGGGGTTTTCTTGGCAGATACTGGACTGGTTTGCCATTTGATTTCACAGCTTATTTTACAGATGAGGAAACTGAGGTAAACAGGGTTAAGTGACTTGCCTGGGGTCACACAGCTAGTAAATATCTGAGACCAGATTCAAACTCAGGTCTTCCTGACTCCAGGTCAAGTGATCTATCTGCAAACCATTTTCTCTCTCTAGGCTCTTCTCTGGACTTTCTCTGTCCCACACCAGAAGCCTCCTTACCCTAGCATTCACTTGTTGCCCAGATTGCTTATGCTGGAAGTCCTCTCTGCCCTTGTGGCCCCTTCCTCTGATTTGCAGGTTCCTCCCAGAACCCATATTCTAAGGAAAATACCCAGAGGGGTACCATGGACTACCTCCACTGATCTCCAGGATCTTCTCTTGACTGTCCAGCTTGCCTCTATGAAGCCCCTACCCAATTACCTCTTCCCCATTCCTTTTCAGCCCCATTCTAAGTAGTCTTCCTCAATTAGAATGTAATCTCCCTTGAAGGCAAAGACTATCTTCCTGCATGTTTTTGTTCTCCCAGTGCTTAGCCTGGTCCATAGTAAGTGCTTAATAAAACACTGGTTTTATTTACTTGACTTCACACATAATTTTAACACATGGCCACGTTCTACCCATTCTCCCTTCAGAACATCTACACCTTGTCCTTTCCACTCCAACCTCCGCCACTCTGTTTTAGCTGAAAGTATCTTTTTAAGATTTAATTTTTTCTAATTGACAAAATTCAATTTCCCTTCTTCCCATGCAATAACCCAATGTTGGCCTGTTGTTGGATCCTGACATTTAATGGTGGGGTGACTCTGGATAAACGCCTCTAAGACCGTTTCTGATCGATGCAAAGGGCTCGTGCCGTCTGCTTCCCCAGGGCAGTACAAGAGAAGAACATCTTGAATCATGGACCGCGAGAGAGCAGAGTGATTTTGGCCATTATCGTCACTAGTGTCAAGTATTCACATCCCAGTGGAGCCATTTGGGGTCAGTTTTGAACAATTGGGAACCACTGGGTCTTTCCTGAAAGGGTAAAGCTGAAAGAAATATATATATATACTCTATTTTCATTTGTGCTTTTGATCTCGAACTTGATTTAATTATTTTCACTGTTGGTCTTTAGGTGGAGACCTGTGCTTGCATCACCACTATGAACTCCCAGCTTCGAATCTGCCTCCATGCATGCTAATTAGCTGGTTGGTAAGTTAGTCTACAATTTTAAAACTTACAGTCTTGAAAAATTGCTTAAAATGCCGAGAGGTCCAGGACTTGCCTAGGGTCACAGATCCAATGACTATCAGAGGTGAGACTTGAACTCAGGTCCTCTTACTCTAAAGCCATCCCTTTATCCACTCTATTCGCATTTAAATTGAGGATATTTGCTGAATTGAAGAGGATGGAAGTAAAAGTAAACAGCATTTACAAATTAGGAGAAGTTAGGTTGCACCACAGTGCATAGAATGCTGGGCCAGAAGTCAAGAAGACTCATCTTGGTGAGTTCAAATCCAGCTTCAGACATTTACTAGCTGTGTGACCCTGGGCAAGTCGTTCTACCCGCTTGCCTCAGTTTCCTCATCTGTAAAATGAGCTGGAGAAGGAAATGGCAAACTACTCCTGTAGCTTTGCCAAGAAAACCCTAAATGGCATCACAAAGAATCAGACACTACTTGAACAAGAAACGTAATGCCACAAATTTGTCTAAGGCCCCCAAAGCTCTTTTGGCTTTTAAGAAATAGGCTGAGTGCCCACCAAATTATCATTATCTAGATTATATAGATATCTGCAGACAATAGCAATATAGACATAGAAAGCAAATTTCTTGAGGACAGGGAGTCTGCTAGAGTTGTTGTTTGTTTTATCTTCCAGGACAACGTGATATTATTACTAGTTACATCAGGCATTCCTAGGATGCTCTTCTTTCTCCCCTTTGCCTCTTTTGATCCCCAGCTGCCTTTCAGCTTAGTTGAAGAGTCACCTCCTACAGGAAACTGATCCTGACATCCTAGTTATAACTAAGGAAATAACTGCTCAAATTACTCACCCATTTCAGCATTGTATCTCCCCAATTTCCTTCCATCCTGATCCCCCAATAAGAATGTAAATACCTTAAGGTCAGGGAACATTTTACACTTAGTCCTTGCATTCACAATGCCTGACAGTATCTGGCTCATGGTAAAAGTTTAAAAATGATTTTTTTTTGATTATGTTGATTTGAGTTGGGTTGGGTTGAATTAGACTGGATCTGGTTGGACTAGACAGGGTTGGGTTGAGTTGAGTTAGGTTGAATTAGACTAGACAGGGTAGGGTTCAATTGGGTTGGGTTGGACAGGAACACTGACTTTGAAAAAAGGTAACTGGGGTGGGAAGGGGGACTGAAGGAATATAAATGATGGATTAAATGGTGATGACTGTAAGGACCCAGAATTAGATTCCAGATCCAGCATCGTCTCCACCTAGCCACCCATTCCCAGTGTTCTCTAACTAGGAAGGATGTAGCTGCCAGGAGTTATGATCTGCTTGCTTCTGTAGGCTCTCAGTTCTGAAGAAGAAAGCCTACATGTAATCTTCCCCTCCCCAAACACTCCAATTTGGCCACTAAAGATCCTGTTTTCCATTTCCAAGCCCTCTCCCCTGCCACTACTTTGGGTAAAGCTTGGTTCCTTGCAAGGCAGCCCTTTCAGAACCCGGGGTCCTGGGAGGCATTTGTTACTAACTGCTAATGCAGCCTGCCAAGCCCCAACTCCCTGCTGGTGACATGACCACCTAGTGACCTCTAAAAATGTTTTAACAATGTGAAAAATATCTCCCTCTTGTAGGAAACAGCAATTTTTTAAATTAAACGTACGTTGAATGCTCGCTTATATACAGATAAATGGTGTTCAGAGTCACCTTCTCTGTTTCCAATTTCAATCTTTTGAAACCCAGCCCAAACCTAAATAAATAAACGTTGATACTAAGAGGAAACTACGAGCTCACGAGCCTTGTGATTTCACAAACAGCTTTTTTCCATTTTCTAAAATCTAAACTGCAGGCCAGACATAGAACAGGTAATGAAAAGAAATAAGCCTGGCCGTCCCTATGAGGCTCTGAGCTGAAAATAAGTTATACTCAAGTAAGTGGCTATAATCTGACAGAGAGCATCTTTAAAAGCTTGCATCTTCTTATTGAGATTTTTTTTTGGGGGGGAGAAGAATTATGAAATTTGCAAATTGAAACACTATCGTTGTGTTGAAAAGTCCCCTTGACATTAATTCATTATCCTCAAACTTCTGAACTAATTTTCTCATCTCCAAACTCTCGTACAACCTTCAGCCCTGCTGTGTGGTTAATCTCACCCATGGCACCGTGGAAAGCTCACGTGAAAATGCTGCTATTACGTTAATGGCAGAGTTCCCTGTTTATGCCATCGTCTATAAAAGGAAGAAAAGAAAGGTTCCCAGATGAAATGAGGCTGAAGCGTCTATTTATATCCTCCTGCACTAATGGAATACGCCATTGGAGATGGCACTAAGTAGCTGATAAATTTATCACCACTAAGGTTTCCCATTGCCATTCATCTTTCCAAAATTTCTAAATTAAAAACTCCACACAGGAGACGCAGGACCACGGCTAGAGTTATTTCTCAACAATGTATCTCTTGTTCATTGTGACACTTCCTTCCAGTGGAAGACCTCTAAACAGGGGCCAAAACCACACCAATTTCAATTAAGCTAAAATCAAAATGGCCCCAGGACCCAAGGCTTTCCAGACCACTGTTTTTAAAGTCAGTGCACACTCTGCTCTATAGAATGTGCCATTTCTGGCTTCCCACTTGCTTGTTTTATTTTTTTCCTCTCCTGCCCATTCCATTCACACACGCACATACAACGCCACTACCGTCTCAGACTTTTTAGTGCTGCCAGGGAGAATAAAAATTCACTGCATTTTAAGTCAGCTTTCCAAAACATACAGACCCAAATCTAGTTTTCTTTTAATCTGCTTCTGGATTTACACATTCTAACTTAAAATCCATTTTGGCGATACGGCTGACACAAAATAAATAAGCTTTTGATGTAAGGACCCAACCCTCAACTAGGAAATGGTCCTCTTGGAAATAGCCCAGGCCTTGGCAGTCACAAAGTGGTAGCTGAAGATATTCATTGCCCCAGTGCGCATGAGTTATTGCTGTTTCCAACTTGGGAGAGCTGCGCTTTATCTCTTGAAACTTTCCCCAGCTTTAATGAGCTATTCCATACGGCCTAAGTGGGTCTGGTAGTCATGCCTTCAACAAAAAATAAAATAACAAGGCAGCTTTACCTGTATGTAAAGACTCAAACTCTGATTTTCCAGGAATGATAGTAAAAAGCATTCTTTAATACCGGGCTAACATATTCCTTAGAGAATGGCTATACTGGGAATCTCATTCTGGCTATGTGGGGTTCTTATTTATGTGGACATGTATGTGTATGGCTCACACTATATCCCAATCCAGGTAACAAGAAGCCATGATTTTACTTTAACTGTATTTGAACATGCCAATAATTTAGAGAATCACTATTTAGATAAGTGAAAGATTTTAAACTAAATTTTAAACTGAAGATTGAAAGATTTACAACTAAGACTTGAATCAAATTATCTTTACAGTTAAATAGAAAAACAAAAAGGCTTGTTTTAGAACTTCTGTCCATCAGCCTCCTTCTTGAGACCTTTCCTGATCTTCCCAGATGCTGATGCTTCTCCCATCACCCTCATCTCAATACCTTCAGCTTAATTTTTTTATACTTTGTGTTTCCTTCGATGTACATGTTTTGTCTGTATGCTTCTGGAGGTCAAGGACTCTAGAATTTATGTCTTTGTATCTTTAGTGCCTGGCACATGGTGGATGCTTAACAATGTACTTTGGAGGACTGATTGATTGAACTCTCCCAGAATGGCTGTGGTAGCTGCCATCCCTTTGTGGTCAAGTCACAGAAATTTCCTGTAGAAATTAGTCCACTTTCTGGAGGTTCTTTATAAACCAACTTCTTGGCCTTCTCATTGGGCATTGACATTCCACTGGTTATAGACAGGTCTGTGATCACTGAAAGGTCATCATCATCATCATCATCAAAGGTAAGCCTCCATTCTCCCCATGGTTGGTAGAAGCTGAGGCTGGACTCTCAGAGCAGGATGTGGGGTCATTTTATAGGGAATTGGAGTCACCAGATCCTTCCGCTCATGTGGACTTATGGGAGAGAGTAGGACAGACCACAGAGTTGAACTTTTTTTCAAATTTTCATCCCCAATTTTTCCATATAGTAAACTCCATGCTTACTCAATGTATATTTGCCTTGGAAGGAATCGGATCTGAGTAAAACCCTGTGATTTGAGCCTGTAGATAGAGAGAGTTTATGTATTCCAGGAAGAGTAAATCACACTCTGAATGTGAGGTTCTCCATTTTTCAAATGCATGCCCTTCATTCAGTAGGCATGGGCCTGAGGAGAATCACAGAAACCCACCACACTCTTTCCTTTGGCATTCAACTTAAATGCCAACTGTCAACAAAAATGCTTTCTGTTTTCTTTCTGTGGCGCAGAATGACGAGGAGCCAGTGAACTCCACCCAAAGCTTTTTCCCACCGTCAGAGATTTGTCATCCTATTAGCTGCATACCCAAGCCGGACTCCTAAGACCACCACATCCATTTTACAACTTTCTAAGGCAGATCCAGGTACCAAAGGTTGGCCTTCAGACAAATGGGGACCCATGTAAAGATGAAATTTGTTCTGGCCATTTTGAAGTTAATTAAAGGTACTATGGAGCACTCCATGATCCCATCAGGACACGAGAAGCCAGAGTGATCCATAATATCCAATTTATTTTTTAAAAGGCAATATTTGATTTATGACAATGAAGGTAGTTACCTTGCTTCATACTGAAGCCGTGAACATCTAAGGTTTGCATATGTGTGCATGTGTGTGTGCATGTGTATGTATGTGTTTGGGTGTGCCTGTGGGTATGCCTATGTTTGTGTATGTGTATGTGTGTATATGTGTGTGTGGAATGTGTGTAAGTGTGTAAGAGTGTGTTTAAGTATGTGCATGAGTGCAAATATGTATGTATGTGTATATTCATTTGGTTCGGTTTAGTTTGATCCAGAATTGTGATTTCATTAGTGTGGGAATGCCCTTCACTGATACAACTCAACAGCTCACAACAAGTCAACTCACAAAGCGTTTACGAGGCAACCTCTCCATGCAGGCCCTGTCAGAAGTGCCGGTGATACAAAGAAAGACAAGAAACAGTCCCTGCCCTCGAGAAGCTTCTAGTCGAACGGTGGAGGCAGCGGAAGCAGCTATGGACCAACAAAATGCCAACACAACACACTAGAGATCATATCTCGTACAGAGTTTCTTGGGGACACCAGAGGCTTCAAGTTACTTGACTGAGGCCAACCCCACAGTCAGCATGTGGCTATATGGAATGGGAGCTCAGGTCTTTTTAGCTCCTTCAATTCACTATACCAGGGGTGTGATGGAGCTGGCTAGCTCAAGAAAGCTGATTGTTAAATGTTCGGATTGAACGTTCACCCCTTGCAAGTCAGCAGATCAGGGCTGGATTTATTGTTTAACTGATTATCTAGATTTAAGAAAGTGGTGGAGAAAATGTTAATAGTGCAGGTTAAACTTAAAAGATGTCTTGTGTGTACAATTGGTTTTTTGAGAGATGGTTGTTAAACATTTACCAGCATACCCTTGGCTACATCATACTAGGATATTTATGGCTTTAATTATATTAAAAATTGAATCCACATTGGAAGAGACTATTCAGATAAAAGGATCTAGGATGGTAAAGGGCCCACAGGACCTTGCCTTATGAGAACTGTATGAGGAGCTGGGGAAATTAAGCTGAGGGGAGAAGTCTTTTCTGGTAGAGAGGCAATGAGGCCAAGGACTTCAAGGTTTGTTATGTGGAAGAGGGAGGGCTCTAGCTCTCCTTGGCCCCAGGGTCTAGAAAACAAGGGTCAGTGGCTGGAAAATGCAGATTGAGATCAAGACAAACTTCCTAATTAGCAAAGCTATCCCAGAGGTGAACAGGCTCCTCCCCCTGGCAGTAGCAGCCGGTCCTCCTAGCCACCAAGGGAGGTCTTCAAGCAAACACAAAGAGCCACTGACTGAGAGAGTTGTAGAGAGGACTCTTGGTCAGGTACCAGGGGCATGGGGGCCTTTGACATCCCTCCCAAAGCTGAGATTTCAGGTCATAACCCGAAATCCTTGGCTTTCCAAAGTTAGGAGAGGATGTAACATTCTCCCACATCAGCTGCGTCTTTTCAAACTGATCCTAGGAGGTTTTCAGGCCCTGATTCAGGTCTCTGTTGGAGCAAGAACATGCTCTCCACAGAGTTGCGTCAATTCCCAAGAGTTCTCATCTTTGGACATTTCACCTATCTTTGAAATTCCTCCTTCTGGGAAATAAGGCAACAAAGCACAAATGAAAAGACATCACAGGCAGGAAGAAGGTATCACTGCAGCTCGGTCATTTTTCAAATCAGCACTATTTCAAAAATGCAACTGTTAAAATTTCACCCCCCAAAAAATCCCAATCTCCTCATTAATGGAAAAAATGGAATTGATGCTACAGCTTACTTAAATCACTCTTAGTTTTTTTTTCCCCCTCAATTTTCTAGACATTCATACAGGAAGACATGCTCAATATCTTCTCCACCCCCTCATCGCTGCCCCCTACTCTTCCCAGCACTAGGAGACGGACCAGCTGGGACATTTTAAGTCTCTTTCATTTAAAAAAAAAAGGTTAAGGTCAAAATAAGTATGATAAACATGGTAGTTTCTATTCTCAGAGCTCAAGGATGAAAGACTAAACACACACAAAAAACAAAAATTTCTAAAATGTACTGACTGTAAAATGAAGATTCTCCTCTCCCCATAATTAAGAGCAGAGGAGGGGAGAATCATTTTGGCAAACAATTTTTTACAATTAAAAATCTGGTCTTAAACACAAATCCAGTAGTTAAATTTATAGCTACACATTCCTGAAATTTATATGTTTCCAATTATCTGAATGATTGACACTTTCAAGTTTTATGGTAGATTATGAAGAGCAATGCACTTTAATGAGGATGAAGTAGATTTTTCCTCTGTTGAAAAAAAAAAAAAGGAAGAATTAAATTGTGTTTTGCTTTAATGAACCTCCTTTGTCTAGACTGCCTAAGTGTAATGTCTTAAAGCTTTGGCTGAAAGTTCTCGAAAGGTAGTAAATTCCAACACTTCGCCTCAGAGCAGCCTTCTTTGTTATTAGATGCCAAGATCTTTCATGTGCACCGTCAGTCACTGCCTCCCCTGCCCTACCCTGCTGCAGCCCCCAAACGAGAAAGGAGCAAGGTTATCACAAGAAAAGTGATTACCGCCAGCCAAGTCACATGGTGAAGCCCCCCAGGTCTGCAAAACAAATGTACAGCCCAGAAATATTTTTACTCCAGGATCAGGGTCCCTAATATGTGACAAATGGATTAACTAACATAATCCATTTTATTGAACTCGTGGTTAATCAGGAAGCAGTGTAGGGGATGGGAAAGTGGAATAGGAGTCAGAGGATCTGGGTTCAAATTCCAGTTCTTTCTCTTACTACCTGTGAGGTATGAGGTAAGTTACTGAAGTTCTCTGGACCTCAGTTTCCTCATCTGTAAAATGAAGGCGGGGGGTTAGAATCAGTGGCTTTTCAAAGTTTTTTTTTTTTCTTCCAGCTCTAGATGCTACAATTATATTTAGTGTGGACTATATATTCAGTGCAAGGCAGAGTGGTATGGGGGGAAGGGAGCAGAGTTAGGGGACACAGATTCAAATCCCACCACTTACTGCCTGGGTGACCCTAACCAGGGCATTTAACCTCTTTGGCTTCAGTTCCCTTCTGTAAAAAATGAGGGGGTGAGATTACATGACCTCAGAGCCTTCCTGGCTGTGTGGCCACTTCATCTCTGTCTGCCTCAGTTTCCTCAATTGTACAATAATCATAGATCCTACCTCCCAGAATTATTGTGAGGATCAAATGAAATAATATTTGTAAAGCACAGTGCCTGGCACATAGTAAGCACTTAAATCCTCCCTCCTCTCTTCTTTCCTTCCTTCATTTCTTCCTTCCTTCCTGCCTTCCTTCCTTCCTTCCTTACTGCCTTCCTTCCTTCCTTCTTTTCCTCTAACATCTTCAACTCCAGACCTATAAATCTCTGATCTGGGTTCAGATCTCACCATCTCCCTGACCAGGTTACTTCATTCAAATACCAGGACGGGGGGATTGGGCTTTTTGATTACTCAGGTCTGTCTTTCCCGTGTCTTCCCTTTCCACTTGGGATCTACCCTCAATCTTGACAGCCTGATTCCAGCTTCTCTTATTCAGGAACACTCCCCACAGCCCAACTGGCCCCATCGGTTTCCCCTGCTCAGGATTCCATCTCCCAACTCCATGTTTTTAGAGGCTCATTACCCTGCCTGGAACACACTCCTGGTTCAACCCCAACTCTCGGGACTCTTAATATCTTTCAAATATCATTTCAGTTCCTACCTCTTACAGGAAGCCTTCCTGATCTCCCTACTTGTTAGAATTCTCTCCCTCCTTCAATTATCTTGTCTTCACACATTTCCATATTGTATTAGGCAACTAGGTGTAGTCAGAAAGAAATCAGTCCAAATTCTGCCTCAGACCCTTACCAGCTGTGTGACCCTAGGCAAGTCATTTCACCTCAGCACCTCACTTTCCTCATCTGTAAAATGGGAATAAATAATAGCACCCATCTCCCAGGGCTGCTGTAAGGATAAAATAAGATAACATGTAAAATACTTTGCAATCCTTAAAGCACTGTACAAATACTGGTTATTATTCTATCAGGTACTAGATTGTATTGGTTCATAATAATAATAGTCAATATTATTATTATTATTATTATTATAGCTAGCATTCATATAGTACTTTAAGGTTTGGAAAGCACTTTAAATGTCATTTCATTTGATCCTCATAATTGTCCTGTGCTACTATTACACCTGTTTTACAGAGGGGTGAAAGGATGAGGGGAGTAATGAAGTGGCCAGGGCCAAATAGGTAGTAAGTGTCTGAGGCAGGATTTGAATTCAGGTCTTCCTGACTGCAAGTCCAGTACTTTAACCACTAAACTACCTAGTTACCTCAGTTCCCTCATCTGTAAAAGAGGGCAGTGCCTGAGGAAGAATGAAATCACAGATACAGTTGAAAAGAAACCCCTCAGTAGAGCATAAACTCCTCAGGGGCAAGGACCTTTTGATGTTTGCCTTTGCACCCCAGGGCCCTTTAGGGCCTGGGACACAGCAGGTTCTTCATCCATGATGCTGAGAGTTTTGATTTGTCGAGCCCAACCATCCCAAGTACCGGCGGTACGTCAGACCGACTCACGAGTAACACATTCTAAAACCATATTTCCACAAAATACCGTCTTCCCAGAGAGCCATATTTCCATCTTCATGCAAACAAAACTCCCAGCTAGATTATAAATTACCAAGGGAAATGTTTAGGTCCATTTCTTAAGTAAAAGATAGGCAGATATTCCCTTTGATGTCTGCTCTGTTGCATGTATAGATGTTCAGAAACCTGCTTTTACTTTAGCAAAGAAACAGTTAAAGTATATTAAGAGTACTTGGAAAACCCAGTTGTTATTCAATATATTATTAAAGTATTTTCACATAGACCCTGGGGGGAAAGATGGGTGAAATATGATGCGTAATTAATCCATGGCTTCACTATGAGACTACTGTATTAAAACAGTAGATAAAGTCTGGGAGAGATCCCCTAGGAGACCCCTATTAAATACTCATCCATTATTAAATCGAGTTACCCACAGGGTGTCTTTGCTGGTCCACACGGAGGTTGTTCAATGAACATGAATTTGCAGTTTCAAAAACAACTCTCAAATAAAATAACTCGGGAATAACCGCTACAATCATTTGACACGTATAATAAGCATATGGAGTCAGTTACGGAGGAATGAAACGAAGCAAAAAATGGAAGGTCAAAAGATACCCAAAGTTGTTTCTGGAAGACTACATGTGGCAAAGGCCTGGAAGTGGGACAAGTTATCTATGTCCTGGTCCCTGCAGAAGGAAAGCTTCTGGAAGGCAGCGGGAACCAGGGGGTTCCTTCCCACCACCTCCTCCGTGGCCAGGACCCAACCTTACCGGGAGTGAACCCTCCGTAAACGCTGGTGAGATGGTGGAGAGTTTGGACTGGAATTTCTTTCTCTTAATTCTGATTCTAAATAGATCCAAATGATGGGAAATCAGAAGATGAGAGAGTCTGACCTCAATCACTTGGTCAGGAAGGAATTCTTGGGCTCCTTCCTGGATGCCTTTTCTAAAAGTTCCATTCCCTACATTGTACCCTGGCGATTGCCCCTCAAACACCACATTGCTCAGGACCTGGGATTTCACAGGGGGAGGTGGGAGCTCCCAGTGAGGAAACTTCCTCTCTCCCCAAGCAGATGAGTGCTGAATTATGTAACCCAACAGTCTTAGGTACTTGGGAAACCAGGACATGACCTTGACTTGTTATGGGTAACACCGCTAGGAAGTATTGGGAGCCATATTGGAACTCATGTCTTCCTGACTCTGAGGCCAGCGCTTTGCCCCCTACATCATGCTGCCTACATCTCTAAACATTCTCAACAATTTTGTGGGCATCATGGACCCTTTGGGCAGTCTGGGGAAGCCTATGGATGACTTCCTCGAAGAAGAGTTTTATATGGATTACGTAAAATACGTAGACTTTCAAAGGAAACCAATTATATTAAAATATAGTTATCAAAATATTTTTTAATTCATAGACTACAGGCTAATAACCCCTGTCCTAAACAGACTTTTTGTGGTGGTTGTTGTTGGCAGCTAGGTAGCACAATGGTTAAATACGCCAGACCTGGAGTCAGGAAGACCTGAGTTCAAATCTGGCCTCAGATACGTACTGTACAACCCTGGGGAAATCACTTAGCTTCTTTTTCCTTCAGTTTTCTCAACTATAAAATGGGGATAATAATAGTACCTACCTCTCAGGATTCTTCTGAGGAAAAAATGAAATAAAGTTTGTAAAGCACTGTGCAAACCTTAAAACTATAAAAACACTAATTATTATTATTATCAGCATTAGTATTGTTATTGTTATTACTAATATTTTATATGTAAGAGAAAAAATTTAAGAAAAATGAAGAGAATGAATGAACATAGGATGCTGATAAAGACAAGGGACCAAAATGTTTATAATTTTGCATATTTTGAAACTGATTTATTTAGATGTGTGGTAACTTTCCTTTTTAAAAATTTATCTCTAAACTTATAATAAATGCAAAAATGAAATGCGGAATATTAAACTCAATAATCTCTCAGGTACTTAAACTTCCCTAAAGCTCGATATAAATGCTTCCTGCTGCTGTTGCTACACCTGCTGCTGCCACTATTACTATTACTGCGCTGCTGATTTTACCCTACCTCATGGGGGATTGCACTAGTCAAGGCACCCTCCCCTGAGGAATCTGACTATAGGGGAGAGCAGAGAGCATTCTGCAGCTCCCAGAGTTTCCAGGGAGGTTACAAGGACTTGCCCAGAGCCACCCAGTAGAGTGTATCAGAGGCAGGGCAGGGCACGAATTCAAGTCCTTCTGACTTCAAGGAAGACTCTCTTTTGACTACAGTCGTCCGCCCTTAAATAAACTCTCTCCAGCCCAGGATCCGTGTCCAATTTCAAGATTAAAGGTAAAAATGGCCTCATCACGGGGGCGTGGATCAAAAGCTGGAAGGGACCGCAAAAACTTCTCCCCCGGGGTCCACCGATCTTGAACTATGAACTTGAAGGGGGAAAAAAAATAAACCATTTTTTGCATCCTGTCTTCCTCTTATTTTATTGCATGCATTTGAAAACCTTGATTTTGAGTATGCTTTGCCCAACTGCCAAAAGGACTCTGACTCTCTTTCTCTGTCTCTCACACACACACACACACACACACACACACACACACACATACATCAAAGGTAAGATTTGAACCCACAGACCCTGATTCTCTAAGCAGTGTTTCTTTTTTCCCTCTGAACCACAAAGATTTCCCAAATATCCAGAGGGAAATAACGCCGCACCTGACAATGGGGGAAATCGATGGGATTCATTTGAACTGACCCAAGCATTTAAGAAAGAACTCTGATTGAGTCTGGCAATGATGAGTAATAAAGCCTCTTTATGACGGCTCAGTGTGGACATGGAAGCAGTGATTCGTTCAAGAGACAAGGTTGGTTGTCTCAGTAAAGGAGAAAACTGCACCTTTAAACACACAGAGGCTGGTGTTCTATTTGAACAATAGTCGGACTCACTGTGGAATCCACATCGGTGAAGTCCCACTTTAACCTCTGACAGCTTTCTCCTCTGCAGGGAAATAGGGGCTAAACATGGCAGACAATGATCTGGCGGAGAGGAGTCTTCTGCACACACATACGGTATACAGTAGGTGATTACTTATGCCGTATAGACTGGTTAAAGAGAAAGCTCACCAGAGGCTTGAGAGATAACCAGGATGGGCATGGATTCAAATTCACACTCCTCAAAGTTACAATTATGTAAAACATGGTCATTGGTTCCAGCCTAACGGGAATTTAAATCATGCAACCACATCGGGGGATTCATATTCACACGAATCAGATGCATAGCTGTCGTGTCTCTAATGACCAGGAAAAACTACAGTCTGTATTTATTTTAGCAAGAGACCTGACAAGGTCTCTCAGGACATCTTTGGTGGAAGAATGGAGCTGAATGACAGGAGTCATGTGGATTTTGTAACTGGTTGGGCAGCGAGGTGGTTCAGTGGATAGAGCCCTGGGACTAGAGTCGGAAAGACCTGAGTTTGAATCCAGGCTCAGACACTTACTAGCTGTGTGATCCTGGGCAAGTCACGATCTCTGCCTCAGTTTCCTCCTCTGTAGAACGGGGATCATAATAACACTACCTCCTGTGAGGATCAAATGAGATATTGTAAAGAACTTATTGACACATGCCTGGCACATAGTAGGCACTCTATAAATGCAAGCTGACATCATCATCAACCACGTTAATGGTGAAAAGACTCTCAGAGGTCATCTATTCCAGCTCTGTAGTTTGACAGAGGAGGAAACTGAGGCCCAGAGAAGGGACATGATTTGCCCCCATGCCAGCTAGGCAATTTGTGCAGAACCAGGGGTTGAGCAGAAGTCCCCTGACTGGCATGGATGCCCAGTACTCATCCCTCTGCCTCCCAACCCATGAGATGTCAGGGCCAAGATTCAGGAAGGGTTTGACAAGCGGCGAAAAAGAAATGGTGCAAATAAAAGTGGAGGAAATTAAACGGATTAAAAAAAACACCCTGCCTCTTACTTTAAAAAAAATCACCTAGGTATTACAGAATGAGAAAGTCCTAGGACAGACGGAAAACACCTACACTCAACAAATGGGTGGTAGCAGACTATACATTCAATAGAAGTCAACAATGTGGTATTGCAACTGAAACAATAGTAATAGTGGTAATGGTAATAATCATCATAGCTGGCATTCATATAACATTTTAAGTTTTGACAAATGCTTTAGACTAATTATCACATTTCATCCTCACATTTTATCCTATTATTCCCATTTTACAGATGAGAAAACTAAGGATGTGAGCATCTATATGACTTGCCATGGTCACAGAGGTAATAATTGTCCAAGACAGGATTTGAACTCGGGTCTTCCTGACTCCAAGTCCAACCCTATCCATTGCTTGTCCCAGGGCTTAGCACAGTGCCTGGCACATAGTAAGTACTTAATAAATGCTTGACTAACTGATTGGTCTTGTGCGTGTAGCTGTCTCAATGTAATGCTGGCATGTGTTCTTAAAAGAATAATGTCTAGGAACAAAAGGAAGATGTTAGTACTTCATTCTAGTCAGACCCCCATGTTCTGGGCACTGGAAAAGGGATGTTGACCACATGGAGCATGTCCAGAAGATGGGCAGTGGAGACCTGAAAGATTTGGAAACCTGATCATTTGAGGGATGTTGGAAAAGGACCCGGGAATGTTTAATCTGGAGAGATGAACACTTAGTCGGGGGGAAAGATTATGTCTAGGAGCAGCCAGGTGGCACAGTGGGTAGAGCACGGGCCCTGGAGTCAGGAGGAGCTGGGTTCAAATATTGCCTCAGACACTTGACACTTACTAGCTGTGTGACCCTGGGCAAGTCACTTAACCCCATTGTCTAGCTCCCCCCCAAAAAATACTAATTACCAAGAGAATTTTTCAGAAATTTTAACTGCTTGTAAGTGGAACAGATTGTTAAGAAGCTTCTAATATCGCAATGAACAACCAATACCTCATTATCTTCTAGCTAGTTGGAGTGGAGATGTAATATTGCACAGGCCTAGCCCTGGCTCCAAAAGCAGACCTCAGAAGGGTTGACAGAATGGGGCCAGAGGACCCGAGGCTGTGGAGTAGCTTTCTGTTACTAACAGGGCAGGACCCTCTAAAGTTAAAATCAGGCATTTCATCAGAATGGCAGCCCCTCCCCAGACCCTTCAACTTGGCACAAAATCCGCTATGTAGAAGGAGTAGTTTTATATACAATCTGCAAGGAAATAGCCTAGAGGAACACTAAAAATAAGGAAGGAGATTTTGGCTGGGCTACCTGACATGTGACCCGAAGAGAAAAGAAGTAATGGTGAGGACATAGGAAAGATGTGCAAACGATTTCCATTTTCTTCTTCGGCAGGCAGGCCACCTCTGGCTCTCAAGTTAGACTAGGCCAACGGGCATCTGATTTTCTCTTCTTTTGCCAAACCACGGCCAAAACAAGCCACACATTCCAGTTAATCTACTTTTCTCTGCTCAGCTGGTGGCTAATTAACTCCTTTTAAAATACATTTTTTTAAAAATTTCAGTCTTAACATCCAAAAAACTTGGCTATTTCCACATACAAAGTAGGACAAGACAGTCAATGGTATATGAGACTGTGAATCTCTATTATGCATAACTTGCTTTTCTTTTTAAAAATATCATAGACCCAAACATGTAACTTTCAAAGCTGTTCTCCATGTCTGTGATTCCTTCTGGACTTCTTTATATTATCTCCTGCCAATCTTATAAAAATGCCTCAATGACCATCTTTTTTCCTCCTACAGCCCTATGGAATGTCAATAAATACATTAGGCTTAGTGAAGGAAATGTTCCAAAGAGTCAGGAAGACTTGAGTTCAAATCTAGACTCAGACACTTAACGACAGGATGACCCTAGGCAAGTAAGTCACAACTTCTGCCTGCCTCAGTTTCCTCAACTGTAAAATGGGAATAATAACAACACTTACCTCCTAGGATTGTTGAGGAGATTAAATGAGATATTTGTAAAGCCTTCAGCATGGTGCCTGGAACACAGAAGATGCTTAATAAATGCTTAGTTCCTTCCTTCAAAGCAAAAATAAGCCCCTTTGTCTGATGGCTATATCTACATTTATTTATTCACATGGCGTTTCCCAGATGAAATGTAAGTTTCTTAAAGAAAAGCATTAGTTTCTTTTTGTCTTAGTAGCCCCAGGACCCCAGGTGGCGTCTGGTATGCAGCAGGTACCTAATAAATGCCTGCTGATTGATTTTAAAATAATTTCAATGAGAACCAAAGTTCTCCAAGTCTCCCAGCAGCAAGCACAGACTGGATACTTTGTTTTTCCTGATCAGTTCAAATGAGAAGTCATTTTATACCTGGGTTACTAATAGTCCTCTTCAAAGCGAGGCTCATTAGTTGGTAGGGCTTTCAACCAATCTGTCCACAATCAGTCCACAAGCATTTAGTAAGTGCCTACTAAGTGCCTATCAGTGTGCTAAGTGCTGGGAACAGGAGAGGCTCTCCTGTTCTGCTCTCAAGCCATTTACAATGTAATGGGAGAGGCGATATGCAAAACAATATGTACAAATGAGATCTACACAGGATAGACTGGAGGTTACTGGCAGAAGGCACTAGAATTAAGGGGTTGGGAAAAGTTGTTTGTAGAAGGTGGGATTTTAGCTGGAACTTGAAGAAAGCCGGGAAGTCGAGGAAGAAGAACATTCTAGGCACGCAGGACAGTCAGTAAAAGTGCCTGGAGATGGAGATGGACTGTCTGTTACAGGGAATAGCATGGAGGTCAGTATTGCTGGATTGCAGAGTATATGGGGTGGGAGGGTGTGGGATATGTGCATAGAATGGGGGCAGGTTATGAACAGTTTTGAATGCCAAACAGAAAATGTTGTATTTGATGGAACCATTGGAGTTGATTGAATGGTGTGACATGGTCTTTAGACCTGGGCTTTACGAAGATAACTTTAGTGCTGAGTGGAGGATGGACTGGAGTGGGGAGGGCCTCGAGGCAGAGTGACCCACCAGCAGCTACTGCAGTAGCCCAGGTGGGAGGTGATGAGGGCACCAGGGTGGGGACAGTGCAGAGGAGAGAAGGGGACATGTTCAAGAGATGCTGCAGAGGGGAAATGAATAAGCTTCGGTGAGATTGGATTGGGGGGAGTGAGAACGAATGAGGAGCCAAGGATGAGACACAGATTAGGAGCCTATGGTACTGAGGGGATGCTGGTGCCTTTGACAGCACTATGAAAGATAGGAGGTGGGGAGGAATTAGGAGAAAGATAATGAGTTCAGTTATAGACAGATTGGATTGAAGATGTCCACATGACATCCTGTAGATGTGCAAAAGGCATTTGGAGGGGCAAGTCTGGGCAATCAGCAGAGAGGTTAGGGCTGGACAAATAGATCTAAGAATCATCTGTGCAGATAAAATAATCCATGGGAGCCGATGAGATCTTAAGTGAAAAGGCATAGAGCAAAATGGGGGTCCAGGAAAGAGCCCCACAGGACCCCAGTCATTAGTGGGAATGATCCAGACACAAATCCGATAAAGTAGAACTGAGGAGGAGCAGTCAGAGAGGCAGAAAAGGAGCAAAACAGAGCAGGGTCCCAGAAACCTAGGAGAAGAGAGTGTCAAGGAGAAGAGGGTCAGACACTTGGGAGAGGCCAAGAAGGATGGGGATTGAGGAAAGGCCAGGAGATCTGGGAATTAAGAGATAATGAGCAACTTTGGAGAGGGCAGTTATGGTCCAATGATAAGATCAGAAGCCAGTCTGCAGACAGGTAAGAAAAGAGTGAAAGGCATCAATTGTAGATGACTTATTAAATTAAAAATGATAAATGGTCCTAAATTAGCATTGGAACTTGGCTCCTCTGGCTATATAAATACCATTAGCTAATCCATTAATGGATATATATCCAATAATGGATAATATATATACTATATTATATATATGCATGTATGTATATATGCGTATGTGTGCATATTTATGCATATGTATGGATGTGTGCATATATGTATATATGTATATGTGTGTATATATATCAGCTAGGTAGTGAAGTGGATAGACCAACCAGCCAGTAGTCAGCAAGACTCATCTTCATGAATTCAAATCCAGCCTCAGATATATACTAGCTGTGTGATCTGGGCAAGTCACTTAACTCTATTTGACTCAGTTTCCTCATCTATAAAATGAGCTAGAGAAGAAAAGGGCAAACCAGTCCAGTATCTTTGATACAGTCCAGTAGCTCTCGCTTTAGCATGCTACCTGCAGTCTTGGTCATGTTATTATCATGCTTAATAAACCCTTTTTTCATAAGCAATCAATGGTGTCCAGGTCAAGATATCAAAATTCCAAATGCCTGGCGTATGAATTAAAGATGTTTCCCGTACTATCTCATCAACAAATACAGCATTCCCCTCTCTTTAGTGCTCACATATTAATATTTGCCTTACTCTTCAGGGAAATTAAAAGTGAAAGCGAATATTCTTGTATGAGCTGACTTTCCCAAGTTCTTAAAGGGATATTCCATGTGCTCCTTAGCTCACTGTGACAAGTATAAATGTATCCCTCTCTGACCTCCTGAATGCGATTGGGAATAGAAAAACACCCACCAGCTGGGTCCATTTGGGGGGTGGTCATTTTTCACTTTGGCAACCAGTAAGGTCCTAGAATGGCTGCCAAATCCTGGCACCCTGCGATTTCTTGTCAAACTTTGTTGGTTTCATGAATTACTCATTAGTGCAGATCCTACTATATAGGTTTTAATGTAACTTGCAAATAAAATAGAATTTAACAAAAAGCCCAGCACTTCAATGTGTTATGATCCTTTTTAACATCCAGAAAATTCCTCAATTCCTCCATCAGTCTATCCATTCATTCACTCATTCATTCATTCACAGCATAGCACAGCAGAAAAAGAATGCTATTCATCTTGGTGTAATAGGAGCCCAGGTCAAATCCAGGCTTTGCCACTTTCTACCAGTGTAAACATTAGCAAGTCTGGCCTCAGTTTCCTCACCTCTAAAATGAAAAGGTTGTGCCAGAGCTCTGTGATTTCTTCCATCTCTAAATCTAGGATTTTAAGATTCATTCATTCATTCATTCAAAAAGCACTTAGTAAGCATCTACAGTGGGGAAAAATGTTTATTGAATTGAAGAATTGGAATGCACTATGCTAGGTACTCCAGATACAAAGGCAAAATGAAATAATGTCTATCCTCAAAGAACCTTCATTTTGCAGAGAGATTCAACCTATCAATTAGTCAATATCAATCAATAAGCATTTATTAAGGACCAACTAGGTGTCAGGCACTGTGCTAAGTGCTGGGGACACAAAAAGGGGCAAAAGACAGTCCCTGCCCTCAAGAAGCTTACAATCTAATGGACTGTAACCTATACAAAGATAAGTAATTTAAAAAAAACACAAAATAAATACAAGTAAACTTCTATTCTAATGGTGGAGAGAATAGAGATAACTAGGTAGGCAATGAGGCTCTGTGGATGGAGTGCTCAGCCTGGAGTCAAGAAGATCTGAGTTGATCCTCAAACACTTATTAGCTGTGTGAACCTGGGCAGGTCACTGAACTTCTGTGTGCCTCAGTTTCCTCATTTGTAAAATGGGGATAATAATAACTACTTTTCAGAGTTGTCTTAAGGGTCTAATTAAATATAATTAAAGGGATTTGCAAATCTTAAAGATCTATGTTCATGCTAGTTATTATTATTATTACATATATAATTTATTATATTTTATAAGAGATACAAATTATTATTACTACTATGTATATACAATTTATTATGTTTTAAGAGATATAAACTATTATTATTACTACTACATATATACAAGATAAATAGTGTAAATGGAGAGGGAAGGGACTTGTGGTTTCACTCCCATTCACCAATGCAAGGTGCCATCTTGAGTTTTAGGAAGGTGCCTGCCTTAGGGCAATGAAAGGTCAAGTGATTTACCCAGGGTCATACATCCAGGAAGTGTCAGAGGCAGGACTGGAATCCAGGTCTTTTCTGGTTCTAAAGTCAGCCCTCTATTCACCACATCGCCCTTCCTCTCTAAGGTGCCTAGCACTATGCCTGAAACAAAATAAGTGTTCAATAAATGCTTAGGGTTTGATTGATTGTTTGACCGCTCTTGGTGACTCTACAGGCCTGTCATCCTTTGCAAGAAGGCATTTATGTATGAGCACATTTGGTCCTCACTCAAACTATGCAGATTTGCCGTTACCCACACCACCTGCTTGGATAAACACAGAAACTCCTTTCCAACAGCAAAGAAACATTGAACATCCAGTTTTCCTGGCTGATTAAGGTGTTCATCCATCTCCAGCTATTGGTATATGTTCAAATCAGCGTCAGGCATGCTGCTGAGGCTGGTCTAAAGGTCCCCAAATTCATATTTAATGTAGAGATAAGTGCAGCAATCGATCTTTCCCACATCTGAGGGGCTATTGTAATCCTGCCCATGATGCAGCCATGCACAGCTATTGTCATGGCTCTCTGCCCTAATAACGCCAAACGAACCCTTTCAGACTCTGAAGCCTGGCAGGAGAGATACAGTGTCAGCCCTGGGGTTGGCCCACATGAATTTTTATCATGTTTCAGGGAGCAGCTGTCACAAAGGCTCTTACATCATGCAAAATTATAGGAGCACAGAATACAGCAAAGACCTTTAAACAGTGGGAGCTGCAGGCCAGGGTAGGAAAAATCCTGGTCATGTCTATAAAAGTCAGTATTCCCAGGTTAGGTGAGTTTGGCATCCACGTCTTCCGTTGACTGAAATGAGTAATTGACCCCACAGCTACAGGGTTTTCTTTCTTTCTTACTTTCTTTCCTTCCATACACATGGTGAAAATTTACAATAAAATTGGGAGTGGGGGAGATAGAGGAGAACAGTGGAAAGATGTAGGCTCCCGGTATCATCCAGAGCCATCAAAATGTCCAGAGCGGGGCTTATTCCAAGCCTGGCACTGGCTTGCCAGGGGATTTGGGGTGGGTCCCATTTTGTTTTCCTATCTGTACCTCAGTTACCTCACTCATGAAAGCCTTGGGATGTAATATGAATCAATAGCTTCTGACTGCAATATTAATCAACTGCTGTGAGGGATAGAAGCTTTAGAAAAAGACTATAAAACACAGCAGAAGCAGGAAAGAAATATGTTACAGCAAATGGGGCACTGTCAAAAATGGCGGAGAAGGGGCAGCTAGGTGGCGCAATGGATAGAGCACCAGCCCTGAAGTCAGGAGGACCTGAGTTCAAATCTGGCCTCAGACCAAACACTTGACGCTTACTAGCTATGTGACCTTGGACAAGTCATTTAACCCCAATTGCCTAAAAAATAAAATGGCAGAGAGCAGGTTGGGGACATTTTGAGAAGAAGGCTACCTTGGGTCTCTCCAGTTGCAGATGAGACCAAACAAAGGAGCAAACAAAGAGAAGTCAAAATCTTTGGCAAATGATGATAATTGACCTAAATGTCTTTAAGAGATGTCTCAGTACAGCACTAGGAAGTAGTCCAAGGGTCAATCTGAGACTGAGTTTTTCAAGTGAATGTGAGGGAAACCGAGGCACAGACTCATAATAATAGCCACAGCTGAAGAATCAGATCATAGATCTAGAAAGGAAAGAGCCTTTATAGATCATCTAGTACAAACCTCTAATCTTAAAGATGAAGCAGTTGAGGCCAAGCAGTCAGGTGACTTACCCAAAGTCAAACACAGAATAAGTGGCAGTGCCAGGATTTGAATCCAGACCCTTTGACTTCCAATCCATCTCTCTTTCTGCTACACTACGATACTCGCCTTCCCCCCACTGCCCAGTTGAGATTGGGGTTGGAGATGAGACATAGAAGAGTCAAAGACAGTTTGGAACCTGTGAGCCAGTGATTTCCCAATCATGAGAACATGTCCTCCTTCTAAGCTCCCTAAAAGAAGTGTCTGTGTGAAATCCTCTTGTATAAGGGCCACGTCACCCTACTTGATGCCCAGTTGAGAGGGGGATGGTCTAGCACCCTGGGGTGGCTTCTCTGTCTGATGTAAATAACCCTGTCCCCATCTCCCGTCAGAAGGCATTATGGAGCAACCCAGGCCACATTGAGGTTGGCCCCTTGACTACTACCTCTCTTTGAAACCCCTATTTCAGTGGGGAACACCACTATGCTTCTAGGCATCTTGGCTTCCCCCTCAGCCCACAGGCCCAATCCTTTGCCAAATGTTATCATTTCTTCCTCTACTGTATCTGCCACATCCATCACCCTTCACTGTTGGTCCCTCATTTTTTGTTTAAACAAGTTATGGCCCATTTATTAAAGAATACTCTTGGACAGTTTACTTTTCACTGGTCTGTTCTGGCATGCTTCTAATGATATCAGAATCCCCTGGATCAATGACAGCCAGTGTACATGCTTTGTAGTACATCCCACATGCCGTACCCAGTTCAATGCCACTGTAGTGATGTATGCCAGTTTTGGCCAACATAGCGTAATATTCAATCTCTGATTTCCTCAAGGCTGGGCAGTTTTTGGCTAAGATGACTAATTTGGCTTTGCCTTGTCTGATCATTTTCAGGGTCTGTTTGTAGCCTAGCACATATTTGCCGCTTTTCATGACCAGCTGGAGCCCCGAGTTGACGGACTCCAGCGACATTTTTGTCTTCTTTGCAGCCACCATCTTCCTGCCTGCGGTGTGGGAATAATAATGACCTACCTCGCAGGGTTGTTGGGAGGATCAAATGAGATCATATTTGTACAGATCTATGATCTGATTCTTCAGCTGTAGCTATTATTATGAGTCTGTGCCTCAGGACTCAGCCAGAGCCGTGCCTCCAAGATGGCTGAGAAGCGAGAAAGTGGTCCCTCATTTTTTAAGAGGACCAATGACATCATGGGGTAATGTCTTGACTTGCTCATGAATTGGATTTAAGTGAGGCAGAGCTGCACAAAGTCCTTAACCTCACTCTTTCTTCCAGAGTCATTGAAGTCCAGTGGCAGGACAAAAGTCAGGACTCTTCCTTCTACTCACATGGTGACAATGTCCTAGGCCAGGCTGTCTTCACCTGGACTACATCAACAGCGTCCACATTGGCCTCCCTGCCTCCAGCCTCTTCTCCACCCAGCTGCCAAACGATGTTCCTGAAGTGAGACTCTGACCACGACACTTTCCTTTTTAATGAACTCCAATGGCTCCCCAGGACCCTAGGTTCAAACAGAAACTCAGCCTCTGCTGATTTTCAAAAATTCTTCAAAATTTGACCCCAATTTACCTTTTCATATTTATTCAGCCAAGTGACATAATGGATAGACTATTGAACATAGAGTCAAGATTTGAGTTCAAATTTAGCCTCAGATACTTTTTGACCCCGGGAAAGTCACTTAACCTTTATTGACCTCAGTTTCCTCACTTTAAAATGGGGATGATAACATAACAGAAAATGGGAATAATAATGACCTACCTCCCAGGGTTGTTGGGAGGATCAAATGAGATCATATTTGTACAGTGCTGGCATACAGTAAATGCTTAATAAATGCTTGTTCCCTTCCCCCTTCCCCCCTTCTCAGGATTATTGCATCAAATGAGTTAACATAGGTATGGGACTTTATAAACCTTAAAGGGTTATGTAAATGCCTGCAATTATCATTATTATTGTTGTGGTGATCATTTAGTATATCCCTCTCCTTCCTGTGCCCCGCCATCCAGGCAAAGTGTTCTTTCATTCTATTATTTACAAAGGACCCTCCAATCTCCAGTCTCCACAACTTTGCACTGGCTGTTTCCCTCACCTAGAATTCACTCTCACCTCATCTCAACTTCTTAGATTCTTTACTTCCTTCAAATCTCTGCTTAAACAGCTGGATGAACCTTCTCCTGATCACACAGCTGCTGGTCCCCTCCCTGAAAATAACAATTACTTTGTATCTATTCTGTACATATTTTCAGAAGACTTAATTATGTCCGTGCTTTGTCCCCTGATGTAAATGGAAGCTACTAGTGGGCAGGGAATGTTGAATTTTTTCTTTGTATCCACAGCACTTAGCATCATATCTGGCACATTACATATACTTCCACATTGACTTCTTGACTATAAATGAGGAAAGTGAGATCCAGGGAGGGTGAGTGGCTTACCTAAGGTCACACAGGCAGGAATCATCAGAGGCAAGATTTGAACCCAGCTCCTCTGACTTCAGTCAGGACTCTTTCCAGGGCACCCCACTGCAGCAGTTTACATGTACTTTCCCAAGTTTTTTCGAAAGTCTCATGTTCTCAATTCCTTATGGCTCAGTGATATTCCATCATATTCTAAAACAGTTATTCAGGGGAGGGGAAAATTTGGAACTCAAAATTTTTAAATGAATATTAAAAATTGTTTTTACATGTCATAGGGGAAAAATAAAATATTAAATAAAAAAAACAGTCATTTAGCCACTCCCCAGTCAATGGACCTTCAGGGTTTTTTTGTTTGTTTCTTTTTTTATCTTTTGCTGTCCCAGAAAGTACTGCCACAAATATTTGGGACTTTTTTTCTTCTGCCTTCAAGCCTTTTCTGAAATGTAGCCAATGATGATAACAGTAACATTTCTTTAGCATTTGTGGGTTTGGAAAACACTCTATAAGAATTATATGATTTGACACAATAATCCTGGGAGGTATGTGCTATCACTATCCCCATTATACAGTTAAGGAAAACGAGGTAGGCAGAAGTTCAGTGACTTTCCCAGGTTCACATAACTAGTAAGTCTCTGAGGCAGTATTCACACTCAAGGTCTTCATACCTCCTAGTCCAGAAATCTAATCACTGTGTCACCTAACTGTCCACTCAAAACTACTTAAAATCTCTTCTTATACCTGTCCAACTCCCAGGTCTAAAGTTAAATATTTTTTTTTCTTTGAAGGACATATGGAATTGATTGTGTGCAGAAACCTGTGTCAACTTGTAGCCATGCCTATAAACTACATTATTCTCAAATGATATTCCAGTATTTGAGGTTAAAATGTAGCTATGCCCATAACCACAGTACAAAGATGGCAATGCCCACTTCTCTGATAAACTTGTAAGCCAAAGTATGGGGCAATTTTGATGTCTCCCTCCTTTGGAATAGTCATTATGTACAAAACACCACCACCTCCCCTCAGATTCGGAGGGAGACAGTCCAGTACCCTGGGCCCAAGAGCTCTGGAACTGGCCCTCCCTCTCCACCCCAGACCATTGGCCCTAGCTCCAACATGGGCCCCACAGGCATTTTCTGGAGGAGCATACCCTTACCATCTTACTACTCTTTACAGGTGCTACACACACACACACACACACACACACACACACACACACACACAAGCAGCCACAACTTCTGAAGACCTGGAAAAAAAAGTTTCTTGACACCAAAGTCCTCGGCACCATCAAGTGTTCCAACATCAGAAATGGATGTGGTTTTATCCATGCAAATGGCATTCCAGAAGAGGCAGGATCATCTGCTTTGCCGCTCAGCCCAAAGAACCACGAGACCACTCCATCTGACCTATGGCTGAAACCTCCCAGCTGCTTTGCCCCCCCTATCAGAAGGAAAACTGGAGTTTTATTTATCTGTCTCTATCCCCAGGGATGACCATAGTGCTTTGCAAATAGTAGATGCTTATGAATCTTGTTTCATCCACTCCTGTATTCATTTATTCATCGATTGGGTGGATAAAATGTTGGAGATGGAGTCAGGAAGACTTGAGCTCAAATTCAGCATTAAGACAGGCTGTATAACCCTAGACAAGTCACTTAACCTTGATGTGCCTCATTATTCTCATCTGTAAAATGGGGATAATAATAGCACCAACATTCCATGTTTATTGTGAGCTAAAATGAAATGATATTTGTAAAGCTCGTTCTCAGCCTTAAAGAGCTCTACAAATGTATCACCATCATCATCATCATCATCATCATCATCATCACCATCATCATTCATTCATTCATTTATTAATTCATTCCTAATGGATACAGTGCTAGACTTCGAAACAGGACAACCTGGGTTCAAATTCCACTTCTGACATTTACTAGCTATGCAACCTTGGGCAAGACCCTCAGATGTATTTGCCAAATCATAAGTAGGTGATACTCTATGCTGGTAGAAGATTTCACCAAACCAAATATTTCCCATTATTTGCCCATTTGTGTATCTCATTCAGGAGCACCATTTGACATGGCGGGGGTGGGGAGGATAGAGGTCCCATACAAATGTCTGGGGAGCTGCTTGGTTTGCCAATATGTCACTATGGAGGGCTGGAGTATCTGGTTTCCAGCCCCAGATGTGGTTTGTTTGTGGATAATGGTGATTATTCAAATTAGGTGATATGAAGGAATTTCTGAGATAAATAATAATGATCTGAAACAACTTCTGACCAACCACTTATGTTACTGTAATAGTGGAAAAGCCTCCCCTCCTCGCACGAGGGCACTCCCAAGAGCAATAGTCAGTTCACATGAAAAACCTGGTTTTGCAAATAACCAGTGGTACAATTTGGGTTAAGTCATCTAAACCCTCAGGCTGTCAGTCTCCATACATGTGGAATGGAAGGGCAGGGGTTGGGGGAGGAGAAATTATCCAACCAGTCCCTTATTGGAAATATTGTCTCAAAGCCAACAAAGCCAAACCAATAGATGACAAGGAGCTGTCTGCCTCAAGATTTTTATAGTAGTATTTATGTAATTGCAAAGATGACAAGAAACCAAATGCGCCCCCAGTAGGATGGAGAAACTCAGGACTCCTCCTAGTCTAAGTGACTCCACCCCCTAGTCCAAGATGTCCCTCGATACAATCCCTTTTACAGCATCCCCCACAGGTCACCATCCAACCTTTCCTTGACAAGCACCAAGTCGGGAAAGCCCACCACCTCTTGAGGCAGCTCAATCCAATTTGCTCCTAATTGCTAGGAATTCTTTTTTGCCCTTCCATCGGGGCTATAGTGAGCTCTTTGTAGCTTCTACTCACTCTTCCTGGTTCTGTACTCTGCGGCCAAGAAACAGAAGCCGCATCCCTACCAACACGAAAACCCTTCAAATGCTTGAAGACAGTTATCGTGCCCCCTCCACCAAGCCTTCTTCTCTCAGTTCAACACCCCACTTCCTTGAACCAATCCTTCATCATCTTGGTGGCCTTCTCATAGACAAAGTGCAGCTTTTCAATCTTTCCTGAACCGTGACATACAGAATTATACACCATACTCCAGATGTGTCCTGAACAGAGCAGATTACGGAGGAACTGTCATCTCCTTATTCCTAGATCCCTTGTCTTCTTCAATATAGTCTCGGTTCCCCTAAATTTTCTTGGTCCCTCCATCACACCACTGACTCATATTGAACTAGCCAGGCCTGAAAAGATGCCATCTTTTTCAGACAGATGACTAGTCATCTTCCCCATCTTCCATGAAACTGATTGCTTAAACTCAAGCATAAGATGGAATATTGGTTCCTATTAAATTTCAGCTTATTCAGATCAGCCATGTGTTCTGGCCTGTCAAGATCATTTGGGCTTCTGAGTCTCATCCATTATGTTTCACTGTGCTTCCCAATTTGTGTCACCTGCAAAATTGGTAAGGATGCCATGTATCCCTGTATTCCAGTCATTGAAATAATCTGAAAACAGCAGTGGAAGATGCCGAGACCCCTGGGGATCTCCACTGGAGATCACCTAAACGAAGAGAATTATTAATGACTATTCTTTGGGTTTGATCATTAAACAGGGGGATGGTTAAATCATGGTTCATTAATGGGGAAGGACGATTTCATTTGTTCTTATTCAGCCCCAGAGATAAGAACCAGGAACAATGGGTGGAAAGGGAGTAGAGGTGAATTTTGGCTTTATTTAGGGAAAAACTTTCTAACAATTAGAGCCATCCCAAAGAGGAAGGGCCCACCACAGGAGGCAGTTTTTACTTCCTCAATGGACAACTGAGTTGGATAACTATTTGTTGTGGTCTGTTAGAGCAGGGTGTATACATTGAAACAGATGGTCATTGAGGTCTCTTAGAACTCCAAAATTCTGTGATTCTGGAAAGCAGTGGATTATTATAAGTACAACCAGTGCCTATAAGCATGCAGAATTAAAAGAAATCTGACGAGAGTTTATGAACAAGCATAAAACCAAAAAGTAGAATGAAAAGACAAAGGATACACTATTAATTATAAGAAGACAGCTAGATGCTGCAGTGAACAGAGAAGCAGACTTGGAGTCAGAAAGACCCGGGTGCAGATCCTGCCTCAGATACTCCCTAGTTGTGTAACCACGGGCAAATCATTCAACCTTTCTCAGCCTTAGTCAGTTAGTTAATAAATATTTATTAAGTGGCTTCCCTCTGTTCACTATTTCCTATTTATCTTGTCTGTAGCTTGCTTTATATGTACTTGTCTGCATATTGTCTCCCCCATCGGATTGTAAGCTCCCTGAGGGCAGAGACAGTCCTTTGCCTCTTTTTGTATTCCCAGAACTTAGCACAGTGCCTGACACATACTGAGTAAGTGCTTAATAAATGTTTATTGATTGGTTAATTGAAGGGCATACTGCATTCTAGGTCCTGGAGTTAAGTTTTGGACATGATGAGTTTAAGATGTCAACTGGTCAACTAGTTTGAAATGTCCAACAGGCAGTTGGAGTCTCAAGACTGGAGGTCGGCACAGAGCTAAGGTCTGGATAAGTTGATTTGACAATCTTCAGAATAGAGACAACAATTACATCCACGGGAGCTGATGAGATCACCAAGTGAAGTAGTCTACAGGGGGAAGAGAAGAGGGCCCAGGGCAGGGCCCTGTGTAAAATGAAGCTAATAATAGCACTCACCCCTTATGGTTGTTGTGAGGATCGAGGAAGATCATAGGAGTAAAGTGCTTTGCAAACATTAAATTGCTATGTAAATACTAGCGATGACGATGATCATAGACGAGGAAAAATGAGTGAGAAGGAATGGACTTAGAATCCTGACGGAGACTTCGAAGGAGAGACTGAAATGTGATGTCATTCCATGTGCTGAAATTTATTCATTTAGCTTTTAATCGTTGGGAGGCAACCTTCACTTGTTTTATTCATCTCCGAGTTAATATTATAATAAATATAATATAACAAATCTTATAATAAATAAAGTGTAACGAATATAGCAAGGGGTATTAGATTAAATTATCTCTAAGGTACCTAACCATAAAAATAATAAAAACAAAAATAATAAATCTGGTATAGTCGATAGACCTAGAGTCAGGAGGACTTAAGTTGAAATCTGACCTCAGATACTTCTTAGCTGTATGACCCTGGGCAAATCATGTAACTACTATTTGCCTCTGTTTCCTCATCTGTAAAATGGGGATAAAATGCCTCCCAGAGTCATTGTGAGGTTCAAAGGTGATAACAAGTGTAGATCATTTAGCATAATGCCTGGCACACGATGAGTATTATATAATTTTTAATTAAACATTTAAGCCCCGATTATCACTGTCATCAGGAAAAAAAGGCTTAATTTAAGGTACTGCACTACAGTAAACAGTGATCATGCCAACAAGAAGAGGACAGAATAACTTCCTTTCAAGGATTTCAGAGTCTAGTTTGAGCAATGTTTCCAAAATTATATTCCTCATCTGCTCCTCTTCCTAACATTCACTTTGCTGTTAATGGCACCACCAGTTCTCCCAGAAACCAAGGCCAAAGCCTTCGACTCTTTTCTGATGCTTCTCTCAATCAATTACACAAGGCTTGTCAATTTGATCTCCAAAATATCCACTCCTTATGTAACCTCTCATCACCTCTTACAAAGATGATCAAAATACTTTTGTGTCTGATTTGTCCTGGTTTAGTCTTTCCCCTTTAAACTTTGTCTTTTACTCCACTGTCAATATACAGTATTAATAACACTGCTACAGAGCTCAAGAAGCTTCACTGACTCCCCACTGCCCCTCTAATCTATATTGAACACAGCAGCCAAGTGATTATCTAGAAGGGATCTGAAAGGCCACTCCCACTTACAGGTGGTGAAACTCAGACCCTCAGAGATTAAGTGGCTTGCCAAACATGTAGTAAACCGATGCGTGATCACGCCACTCCCTACTTAATAAATACAAATGGGTTCCTGTTATGTGTTTGGCATTTAAACACTTTGATAACCTGGCTACAATCTACCCGTACAACATTTTTTGAGGGAGAAAGGCACTAGTAGCTGGGAGAGTCATCCAGGCTTGGCAAATTCACTGAGATGGTGCTTAAGGACATGGGAGGGGATCTCAGAGGCTATCCAGTTGAAGCCCACCACAAACCCCATTTTACAGATAAGGAAAATGAATCTCATGGAAGTTAAGTGAGTTGCTAAGGTCACACAAGTCACTAGGCTACAGAGATAGAATGCTATGTATGAGAAATGGCAAAAGAGGCAGATTGGCTGAACCAGCATCTGTAAAACTCAGGGAGTTAACTGGGGCATAACAAAGCAAATTACACCACCTGAATATAATGGAATGCTACTGTGTCATAAGAGATGATGAATGTGATGAGTTCAGAGAAGAATGAGGAGATGTGTATGAATGGATGCAGAGTGCTACAGGTAGAACCAAGAAACTAATATTCAAAATGACTACAGCAACATAAATGAGAAAAAACACAATAAAACAAAACTTAATTGTGTATAATTGTAATAACCACACTGGGCTCTGCAGAGGGATGAAAACACTGTCATTAAAGATAAAATCAATCTTTATTGGGAAGGTGGTGGTTAGGATCATCACTGGAAAGTTAAATATGCTGTCAGACATGGACAATCTGTTGCTTGATTTTATTGAACTTCTTTTTCTTTTTAAATCTCTGTTATAAGGGAAAACTAGCAAGGCAGAGAGGGAGAAGAGAAAGTTATATTCAGAAATGAATGTGATATAGAAACAAAATATGCAATCAAATAATTTTTAATTAAAACAAAAAAGAAAATGAACAGTAGAGATTAGAAGAGGTGTTTGGGGACTGAAGATGGGTAAATATTGTCTTGATTTTAAAAAAGGGAGAAAGATTGGACACATAAACTTGACTGAAGATTTCTAGAAACACTCTAGATAAATATTTTTATGGCTGAGACTTTAGAAGTGGATTGAGAGCCAGCCTAAGGTCAATGATTTGGATTCAATAGTAAAACAAACAAGAACAAAATCCTTCCAGCTCAGTGGTGTAATGGATAGAGTGCTGGTCTATTATAGTTAGCAACACCAGGGTTAAAATCTTGCATCAGATACTATTTATTTGACTCTGAGCAAGTCTCTTGCCCTCGCAGCATCAGTTTCTTCATCTGCAAAGTAAGGATAATAACAGCACCTACCTTACAGGGTTGTTGTGATGATCAGATGAGAAAATATGTGTAATGTGCTTTGACAAGTTTAAAGTGCTATATCAATATTAACCATTATTACTATTCTCGATTCAACACTAAGTATTTATTAAGTACTGGTATGTGAATTGGGCTCTGAGGATACAGACATATAAGACGGAGGCGTTCTCAAGGGCTCATAATCTAACAGGGTTCAGGACAGGTGCATAGTACCAATGATAAAAGGGAGGGTGAGATGAGAACAAAAGAGAGATCAAGTTAATGACCGAAGAGAAATTTGAGGACAGAGAAATTCCTCTTATTCGCAGGGATCCAAGAAGACTTCATGGAGAAGGTGGCATCCAAGTTCAACCTTGAAGAAGCAAAGAAACTTCAACAAACAGAGGCCGTGGCATAGATAAGAGAAGAGAATTCCCTCCTGACAGCCTGGGAATGCAGGCTGGAGGGCGGGCTGGTTTGTCTGGAGCGTTGAATAAGTGAAATAGAGTGCAACGAGATAGCAATGGAGCCCAACTATGGAGGGATTTGAATGATGGGGCTGGAATTTGTCATTTATTTGGTAGGTGTCAGGGAGTCAATGAAGGGTCTTAAATAGGAAAGCACCATTACCAGAGAGGAATATCAGCAAGATTTCTAAGGCAATAAAGCAGAGGATAGATATGTTGTCTCCTTTAATTAGAGTGAGAGCTCCTTAAGAGAAGGCTCAAAAAAATAAAAAAAAAATTAAAAAGTCTCTCTCTCTCTCAAAATATTTCTATTCTTAATACTTCGCACAGTGCTTGGCACACAGAACACGCTTAATAAATGTTTTTTTATCCATTTACTCCATTCATTCAATCATATATTCATTGATTCATTGGCCATTACAGTAATCTAAGGGGACAGAGATGAGCCCTAACCTAGGAGGGTTACGGTAAGAATGCCCACATAGGCATAGCTGTGGAAGAGATGGCGCTGGTAGACATGAGGGACTTGGAAACTGAACAATCATCATTCCTCTTTCTGAATTTGTGGGGCGAGAGAATCAATCTATCAGCAACAACAAAAAAGTGCTCACAATGTGCCAGGAACCGTGCCAGGGTCTTGGGGAGTTCGTTAACCTGGAATCCTGGACAAATGGTGACGACACAGAAGCGGAGAGAGAAAGGAGACCTTGAAAGTTTTGATCGCTCAAGCTTGGGCTCAGTATTCCACGACCCAGAAGGCAACTTTCAAGTTTAAACTGGGGCATCGCTTGTACTAGAGCTTGGGAGTTTTCAAAGGGAGAACTGAAGGGAAGAGTTGGGCCCAGGCCATGACCCAAGGGGGCAAAGCTGCCCCTAGTTCCAAGAGCAGTTCAGATACTTCACAGATCAGAAAACAGTCTCGGGGGGTCAAGTGAGACATGGAAGATCGCTCTGGTGAGCCACTGGTCCATTTACCCACAGGCCTTGTTGATGATGTCAGCTTTAAAGAAGGCAGCATTACCAAAGTGTCCATATACAGAGGCCCTGGATGACTGAACCAAGTGAAAGACAGACTTTCTAAATCATACTTGGCTTCTAAGCTGAATTTATTTATGATATTCCTTCCAACTCCACTCAAAAAGTTACTCATTACAAAGAGAACCATATTTGTGGAAGTTAATTTACAACTATGAGATGTAATATTATGGAGTAATCGAGACGCTGATTTATAGTAAATTTCCTACTGGCATGAATTTTTATACACAGGGCTTTAGCTGATCCCTCCAGCCTACAAATAATACTCAGCAATTATACAATATTGGGCAAACATGTGGTAACATACACTTTTACCCTTAATCCTATAGATAAATTTCATTTCTTTGAGTTGTGAGGTACTGTTCTACACATGACTTTTAGAAAACTGTGTCGATATTGTATACTGCTTACCATGGTAAAACTCTACATGGCCATCCTCCATATTAAACAATTTTTTAAATAGTTTTTGTTTTGTTTTGCTTTGTGTGTGTTTAAATTGGGATGAAGTTTGCAGTGCCCAGGAAGTTTCCACGATTGTATTTCATGTCTGATTGGTTTGGCCAATTGTAATGCCAAATAATGGTCCGCTATGACTGTTATTTATGCAGTGATCCAAAAATCATAAGCTGAAAACCATTATTTTTTTTACCAAAAACTTTCCCAGCTGTCATTTCATTAAAATACTAACCCAGAAAGTTAGTCATGGAGAGAGAGAGAGAGAGAGAGAGAGAGAGAGAGAGAGAGAGAGAGAGAGAGAGAGAGAGAGAGGGAGAGACAGAGACAGAGACAGAGAGAGAGAGAGAGGGAGAGAGAGAGAGGGAGAGAGAGAGAGAGAGAAACATCCAGGGACCTCAGAATTGGAAGGGGCCTAAAAGAGCATCCAATTAAAAGTGTATTCAATCACATCCCCAGCAAGCCTTTATTTGAAGACATCTCATGAGGGGAAGCTACTTCAGGCCAAGATAGTCATTTCCACTTTGGAAACTCTCCTAATTCTCAGGCTTTTTTTCTTGACATCCAGCTGAAATCTTCCTCTCTGCAATGTCTACCCATACTTACTCATTCTGCCTTCTCAAGTCTACAAATTTAATCTCATTTTCACTAAACTGCAAACTCCTTGAGGGCAGGAACTGACTTGTTCAAGTCTCTCTATCACTTGAGTCTGAAACAGTAGCTACCATATAGTTTTAGTGTTCAAAGTGATTTCAGGGATTATATCATTTAACACCTTCATTTGACAAATGAAGAAACTGATGCTCAGAGAAATTATAGTAGATACTAAGTAAATAATTATTTAATTGTATACTCATAAAGAGCTATTACAGAGGAAAAAAATCATTGCTTAAAAACTGAAAAAGAAATGAAAAATCTTTGCAGCAAGTTTTTCTGATAAATTTCTTATGTGTATATATATACACATATATGTGTATATATGTACATATACACATGTATATACATGCATACACACATACACATATATATAATAGATTCAAATTTATATGAAAAAGAGCAATTCAACAATTGATAAATTGTCAAAGGATATGAACCGGAATTTCAAAAAGGAAGAAAGCCAAACTATCTAGAGTCATATGAGTGAGTGCTCTAAATCAGTAATAATTAGGGAAATGTACATTAAAGCAATCTGGGTTTCCACCTCACACCCATCAGATCGACAAAATTGACAAAAAAGGAAAAATGATAATTGTTGGAGGGGCTATAGGAAAACAAGAATACTAGACTCCACTGTTGGTGAAGCTCTGAACTCAAATACAACTTGTGCCCAAAGGTTATTAAACTATGCATACCCTTTGACCCAGTGATACCAATACTAGCCCTGTGCCCCAAAGAGATCCAAGAAAGAGGAGGCCCTATATTGACAAACATATTAATAGTAGCTTTTTGTACTGGCAAAGAACTGGAAACTAAGGGGATGCCAGTCAACTAGGGAATGGTTGAACAAATTATGAATGTAAGGGAATAGTGAGCAAAAGGGAATATTGAATAAAAACTGAAGAATGGTAGTTTCAGAGAAAACTGAAAAGACTTGTATGAACTGAGGAGGGTGAAGTGAGCAGAGCCAGGAGAACAGCCAATGGTATACCTCAACGCTGTAAAGAAATAATTTTTTGGAAGACTTCAGAACTCAGACCAACATAATGACCAGCAGTGAATACAGAGGACTGGTGAAGAATGGTGCTCACTCCCTAACAAGAAGACAATAAACTAATTATGCAAAATTAGATCCATGTTTTTGGATAAAGCTAATATGTGAATTTATTTTGCTTAGCTATGCTTATGTGTTAAAAGTCCCCCACCCACCTCCAGTGGGGAGTGAGAGAGAAAAAAAATAACTACTTGATAGTTTTTAAAAAGAATTTTTAAAAAAGTGATCATGTCTTCTGGGCTAAACAGTAACATTTCAACTCAACCGATCCTCATCTGGAGTGCTCTTGGGATCCCCTCTTCTCCATCCCGATTGCCTTCTTCTGGGTGATGTCACAGATTTGATAAATGAATCATTTGTGCCTTCATCATTAGATAAAAATGTTAATCAGTTAACTGCTTTTATTTATATTTATTCACTATACAGTGATGCTGTATGTATTTATAAATATTCTTGTGTTTCTTTTACTACAATGTAAGCTTCTTTCCAGTAGGGATTGTTTCATTCTTTATAGTTGGCTGTATCATCAGCCCCAAGCATAGTGCCTGGCACACAGAATGGGTACTTAATAAATGCTTGTTGATTGACTGACTGACTGATTGACCAAAGACTCCACTAGATACACTCCCTTAAGGTGCCAGTGATATAGTAATGTATCTTCCTTGGCTTGAGTTAACCAGTTCCAAATCCACCTAACTAAATTATTGAGCAACCCATATCTCACCATCTTGTTCAGAAGCTCACATTAAAGACTTTCCCAGAAAACCACTGTTCCTCCAATCTGATGATGATTATCAACAGTGATTGCTCTGTGCATGTGAAAAAGACCAGGGCCCTAGATAGGAAGTGTGGAGCACTGTCCACTGAGGACATGAGCATCCCCAAGCGGGACAAATTAAGGTACTTCAACTCTCTTTCCAATTCTCATTTCTCTAGGTTTACACAAAGTTGAAGTCACATGATCTATCTTGGTCTTGCCCAGGAAGGAATAGGAAAATTCCTTCTGCTTATGGAAATGTGGAATGTGTAACTGCAGAACTCTGCACCTTGACTCAGTTTCAATAGGTATTCTTTGACTGTTCTTTCTCATAACTGAGGGGTGAAGAAAGGTTTTTGACTGGCTCCTGAGCAAAAACTGAGTATGACTTCCATGGGGGCAATTTGACCTCTGTCTTTCCCTGGCTGTGTTCAAGTTGTGTTTGTGAGCCTCTTACCTGGGGAAAGGTTTCATGCCTTTTCTAACATGGAGAGTCATGAGCCCATAGCACAGCTATTTTATATTTCTTTTATGTCTGTTCTTCTCTGCTACTTGGTGAAGTAGTATTGGTTTTGTTTTTTGTTTTGTTTTGTTTTTTTGGTTGGGCAATGGGGGTTAAGCGACTTGCCCAGCGTCACACAGCTAGTAAGTGTTATGTGTGTGAGGCTGGATTTGAACTCAGGTCCTCCTGAATCCAGGGACAGTGTTCTATCCACTGCACCACCTAGCTGCCCTGATGAAGTTGTATTGGAAAGGGCTCCAGCAATGTGAGCTTCAAGTGGTTGGAAGGTTAACAAATGGGGTTATAGATGTGTTATAACAGGGTTTTCTTTTGGGGTACATGTTGGACCAGATGGCTACTGGGTTCCCATATAATCCCCAAATTCTAGGGTTCTGGATTACTTCCTGAGACAATAATAAATGCAGCACAGCTACCTAAAAAATGTCTTAAATCTTGGAGTTCCTTTTTTTCTTTCCAAATACTCAGGCTGCCATTTTTCCCCCAAACTCTACACTTCTCAAGCTTCTAGCTGAACTGTTTCTTCTTGGCTTAACATGAGAATTTAGAAGCCACACATTAAGCTCTGGATTAGCAATGTAACAATGATTCCAGGGCGTCCCCTGCAAAATGTCATGGCTTCCATCCAGTCCTTCCCGCCGAGAAAGAAGGTGGCTGCCACAGCCTCTTTGTGAGTGCTGACAGTGGTCTCAGAGTCATTTAGGCAAATCTCTTCATCAAAAGTCTTAGGCGAGAGTCCAAGACAACAGCCACAACAAAACGTCCAAATGCATTTGGGTGACACGCTAAAGCGGATGAGCTGAACTGGGTTCATTTTTTTTTTCCTCTAAAAATTCTTTTTTCCTTTCTTCTTTAAAACAAATTATACTCAGAAACATTTTACTTGAGAGTGACCCAGACTGAATGTGACCCTTGAAAAGCTGGACCGCTTTTGGCAAAGACGTCCCTGAACTCGAGCATGGAAAGCATCCCGTTCCCCTGGTGATTTGTGAGCACCGACCCCTTCCTGGCCTTCAGGGTTCCTTGCCAATTACAGTCATCTACAAGTAACTTACACGCACATGTGTTAATTTCACAGTGCTGACATTTGTCTTGTGTTTCACACATGTTATCTCAGAAGAGCATCACAGCTACATTTGGAGGTAAGTACCAAAAGCATCATTAATTTCTCCCTTTTCCAGATAAAGGAACTAAGCATTGGGCTCAACTTTTCCAGCACGGGACAACAAACAAGTATCAGAGGCAGGCTTTGAATCCAAGCTCCTCCTGAATCCAGGTCCATCATCCATGACAACAGCAACGTCGGCGGAAAGAGTGCTGTATTTGAAGTCGGAGGAGCCACTTACCACATGTTTGACCTTGAACAAGTCACCTAACCCCAGCGCACCTCAGTTTCCTCATTAGCACAATTTCATCATTTGTAATCCCTCTCCTTGGAATTTGGCCTTCTAAGAAGCCCTAGAAAAGACCTTTCAAACCAAGGAAAAATACACATCAGAATTTGTTGATTTCAAAGAGAAAATAGGTATGGGTGAGAATCATGGGGGGCTGAGGAAACGTTGTAAAGTATTCATTTATTCATTTGCTCGGGAATGAGAAACATAAGAAGCCAAAGGTGTGCAAACCACTCAGAAGTCTCATATTTACATAAGTATTTTCTTCTAGGAGAACATTATAAGGGGTGGATATATTGGGCACCAAATGATATTACCCTAATGAGGGGCAGGTAGGTGGCGTAGTGGACAGAGCACTGGCCTTGAAGTCAGGAGGACCTGAGTTCAAATCCGGCCTCAGACCAAACTCTTTACACTTACTAGTTGTGTGACCCTGGGCAAGTCACTTAACCCCAATTGCTGAAAAAAAAATTTTAAATAAAAGATTACACAGATATTACTCTAATGAGATCTTCTATATCTTAACATAGGCAGTTAATTTCTTGTTCATGATGTGGTAGCCATTTCTGAATCAAGTGTTTATGAATGGTGACATTCTGTAACTAGTTAGAGCAAAAGCCAAAATTACAATCAAAGCTGAAGGATAAAAAATAGAAAATAGGGCAAGCAATTAGCGTGGTTTCAACCTAACCCATTCTAGCAGGCTACTGATAATGAACCATGGGAAATAGATAGGTGTGGATGTGTGGGTGGGGGAGGTGGGAAAGACATTAATTATTTTAGCTTCCTACAGAAGTTCATAGCAACCCTATACTTTGAGCTGGGAGACACATTAGATACAACCACATAATTTTACAGATGAGGAAACTGAGGCTTAGAGAGGTTAAGTGACTTGTCCAAGGTCACAGAACTAGCAAGTACCACAGCTGCTTGGTGTAAAGCAAATGGCCCAGAAATGACATCAGCCAGGAAATACTTGATCTCCTTGCCAAGGAAAGAGATAGAGCAGCCAAAGGCAAGACCAGTTTGGAAGAGAAATCTATTTGAAAAACTTTACAGAGGAAGAAGAAGATTATAAGAATCATTATCTCATAAAAGAGAAAAGCTCGGTAGAGGGGTCACTAAGAATATGGAAACCAGGATAGAGACCCAGCTAAGAGATCACACCAACGGTACTTAAAGATCAGGTGGAGAACAATAAATTAGAAAAAAAAAAAAAAAAGGTGGACACCTTTGCCAGAATTCATTGGATGACCTGTTCCTATCATGTGATTTTACAGTTAGAACCGTAAGGGAGGCTAATGGCAAGTGAATCAGCTTTCCCATTTTACAGGCGAAGAAAATGAGGTAAGGAGAGGTCAATCAACTTGTGCAGGGTCACACAGCTAGAAAATCTCAAGAGAATTAAACCCCAGACCCTTGCCTCCTTGTCGGGTTCTCAATCTAACAAAGCACACTGCCGTATCTACAGAACTGCAATGGCCACATGCAGCCTCTGCCCTCAGGTACTCGTGGACCACCTAAACAAGCAAGAAGTGGAGGCAGGAATAGTGAGTGGACTGAACAGAAGTGATCTAAGAGGAGGTGAAAGGACTTGGAAATCACTGAGGGATCAATGTGAAGACGTCTGAAAGGGGGGAGGTAATTAATGGTTGGGGGGAAGAGCGAGGATTTTTTTTTTAATCAAGAGATGAACACTATTAACCTGCATGTGCACTTTCTCATCTCTATAAAATCTATATGGAAATAGTGTAGGTGAGAACATAGGAATATCCTTGATGAAAATGGCAGAAAGGAGCAGACTGGTTCTCTCAAATGATTTTCTAAAATGGACCACATTTTCACATATACATAATAAGCCCTAGAACATAGTAGGTGCTTCATAAATATTTATTGACACCCAACAATGGGAATGGGATTGAATTTACTAAAAGTTATAGAAAAATTAGTACAAGATCCTGAGTTCACAATTTGTTGATTGTATAATATATTAATTATATATCTATATATCTTTATGTATGTATGTGTGTATGTATGTATATATATATACATATGTGTGTATATATACATATGCATATATCGTATATACATATATACATATATACATATATACATATATACATATACATGTACATGTACATATACATGTACATATACGTGTACGTGTACATGTACATATACATATACATATACATATACATATACATATACATATACAT